>NC_139698.1:50900479-51132979 GCF_964188405.1 Protomyctophum parallelum
TAAAATGACTCATTACGCAGAATGGCCCATTTCACAATCATATTATTGGATTGTAATGACTAATAACACATTCATGTGTTCATCCCTTTAAAGGTGGAGCGGATTTCAATTACGTTATGTGC
This sequence comes from Protomyctophum parallelum, assembly GCF_964188405.1. Taxonomy (NCBI): domain Eukaryota; kingdom Metazoa; phylum Chordata; class Actinopteri; order Myctophiformes; family Myctophidae; genus Protomyctophum; species Protomyctophum parallelum. Next base: position 50,900,602 of record NC_139698.1, read on the forward strand.
TGCTTTGCTCAACAAATGGTATACAGACGCTAAATAGTCTCTAAAAAGTACACTCACATTCATTCATATTTTAGAACGCAGCGAAACTATGCTGGCTTTTATTGGGAAGGTATTATTCTTCCAGTTTGAGGGAAACAATGTTCTGGTTTGACGGTTCCAGCCTGAGGACTACAAAACAATGACTACAACATGACGTAAGATATCATCCGCTCCAGACCGGATCACACAGCGATTTAGTAACACAGACCAGGCTTTCCTGCTAGGTGGAAAGCCTGGTGACGCGAGGTTAGTCCTTCCCACGGCCACTAAATCCCTCCTTTTCCCGTCCCTGGCTTTGCTTTGGCAATGGGTCTGCACTCTGCACATGTATGCACCACCATGGGTCTTTAACCTGTGGCCAGACAGACACCCTGTGCTGAAAATCACAATCAACATGGCTGACATTTAAAGATGGAGTGCCACAATTTTTTTATTTTTCCAGTTTGTCATGTGTCTATGAGGTGACCGTACTTCATTAGACACCCTGGAGTCGTTTTTATGTGCAATGGTGTATTGACTTTGTATTTAGGGTTTCTTCCTGGAGGCTGAACCCTTGACAGTCAAACGGGCCAATGAAGTAAACAGTAATATAGTGACATCACACTATCAGCCCCTCCCCTAACCCCTCCCCCTTTATCATACAACTACAGCTGTGGGTTCAGGTGGATCACCACCCATCACCACCCACCAGGCAAACCAGGCATACTTAATGAACTGGTGGGCGTGTCCACATAAAAGCATGATTTTAACAAATACTGTACACTTTTTCGAAAAAGTTCTTCCCCCTTATACTGTAATAATACCTGATGATCATGTTTTAGGGTGGGAAAAAAATGGTGGCACTCCATCTTTAAGGAGGATAATGGTAAACACTGTGCCACATCTCAGAGCAAAGTTAGCCATGTTAACTTATTCTAGTGTGACTGGACTTCATGTCCGCTTGCAGAGAGATTGAAGGTTTTGGGCAGCAGAAATGAGACATCATGGCATTTGCATTTTGCACATCTCTGCACAGGTGTTCATTTTGACAGCACATTTTTAAGTGGTTTATGTTTTGAATAACAATGTGAACGTTTTAGTCGTATTTTCGTCATCTGAATATTAGTTCAGATGACTATAAAATCGATTTAGTCGATAGTAAATAAAAATCTATTCGAATATGTATGCATCCATTTGTTCATGTGTAGAAATAAATAATACATGATAAAAAAAGTTGGTTATTGGTTCAAAATATGGGATTTTCAATACATGTTGGGTTAATAGCACAGCCTGTTGAAGTGTCTGTCCACTTATTATAACCAGGGGTGAAAGTGGCTTCCAGTTCTTACAGGAGCTCCCCAGAAAATAGCGCCCGCGCCGCCTCCTGGACGCGCCGCAAATTATTATTATTACCTGTGCTTGCTACTGGATCTGCTCCTGCTGTCAGTACAGCAGGGTCTCTGCTGGCTTATTATCCAGGCTAGGTCTCTGCCTCCTCCCCGTCTGTCTCACTCTCAGTCTCAAGCAACTCTATGCTCTCAATTTGCTCTGCATCTTCATCCCCTGGATAACTTTTTCTTTGACTACATTATCAGCTTGTTCAACTCTATCTTTTCTCTTAAACAGTTGAGCTGTTGTTCGTTGCATTGCCATTTAAGCTTACATTATTTGTCTAATCGCTTTCTTCTGAGTGGCTTCTCATTCGACAAAAGTTGCCGGCGTTATTTTCATTTAGTTTCCTGTGCTTTTTCTTTTTTCGTTCTGAACCCATCAGAACTAAGTATTTCGCTGTGTCAGTCTGTCAGCCAAACAGAAACTGTTTTGAATGTTGGAGGAATTGAATTTCTACTATATCCAGTAATGCACGCATATCTTAGGCAGATGAACGTCCGTTTCCGTATCTCCGCTCTATACCGGAACTGGTACTCCCTCCCTGAGAAACACTTCTCGTCTCTCCGGTCCGTGGTTTCGGTGGTGAATTAATAACTAACGGATTGCATCGCTATGACTGACATAAACACGCCGTTACAATTCAGAAGCACTTCATTAAGAAAACTCAACTAATAACACTAATAACGTGTGTGTTAATCTGCCCGATTCTGACGTTAGAATATAATGTTTTGATTGTTTTCCCTCTTGGACATGCGTTTGTGTAACCTGACGCTGCCAGATGGGGGCGGTATTGGGTAACCATGTTCCCCAACACAGCACTCATCTGGGATCTCTCAGGGAGTTGAGCTGACACAAATCCGTTCCGTACCGAACCAATCAGCGTGAGCTAAGGGCGGGATATGTGCGAAACCGGATGTGAAGCTATATAGACACGTCAATATGATTGGTTGTGTTTGCACGCCCACACGGTGATAGACAGACGGTCCCATCCAATCATCTACCAAGTATCTTGAAGAAAAGGAACAGCCCCGTCATCGAATTTGCTCCCGGGATCCCAGATCCCAATAAGCTGTGAAACAAATTTGTGTAGCAAGCTTCTTGGATCTGGCAGTGTCAGGTTAGCGTTTGTGGGCACTGTGGCAGGTTATTTAATATAGCATTTTGATAGCTCCGGTGCGCTCCGGGGGGGGTCAGGTCTTACCGGGTCGGAGCTCCGGACCGCCCCGGCCCACTTTCACCCCTGATTATAACCCCTAACGGCTCCCCCATGTGCACTCATCTAAGCCATCTGAGCAGCCATCTTCTGGTTGAAGATGTAAAAGCTTGCCTCTCCCTCTGGACCAGAAACACTTACCCTTTCTCTAACCCATTCTGACCGGGCACCCATTTTGGTGTCAGCATCATGTTATGCTTTAGCTATTTAAAAAGAGCAGATCTACAAGCTCATATCGCGCCACCGAGTGGCGCGATACGAGCTTGTAGGTCTGCTATTTTTGAAAAATCGAAGAGCGACTGACATTTTTAGAATCTGATCTCAGGTCAGAATGGGTTCATCAGACCAGTGTGTGTCCGGCGGAAACCTCGTATGAATCTGATCTCAGGTCAGAATGGGCTAAGAACACATGACCGACTAGATAAGACTAGTGGACAATTAAAGGTGTTTTTTTTTTTTTTAGGGATGGCCAATCAGGCTCAAGTGGGCCGCTGGGCATTGAAATGGCATTTGAAGTCGTACTTTCTCCTTTACCTTTCATCGTGCACACAACTAAGACTGCAACAGTTTGATTATATACTTCGATCATATAAAACATATATAAAAAAGCAACAGTTACAGACCAACACACAACAACACAATTTGCCCTCCATCCTCATTCATTTCTCCTCTAATACAATTTCCCTCAAACTGGATAGTCGCACGACCTTCTCCTAACACCAGAGTGTACACACACACACACACACACACACACACACACACACACACACCAGAGTCTTGACCCTGGCAGCATCCCCCACAGCTCCCTGTAGCCTGCAGCTGGATGGACACATGTCTGTCCCGATTACACATTTAAGTTGACGATAAATTGTCACACAAATAATTGCAATTAACGATTGAACTGTGTTTTGGGCGTTGGGACATTGGAACGTTTAATAGGAATAGAAAGTACATTTCTGTTTTGCTTTTAGGCTTTGTCGTAAAAAAGGATGCACAGGGCAGATATGACAAACAACCGAAATATACCAAGAAATTACTGACATTTTTGTGCATCCATGTATGTATGTATTTTGTAAAAAAAATTGTGGAAATACCTGATGTACAAGTTTACAACACGTCACAAAGTGACGCGCTGTAAACTTGTAGATCAGCTATTTCTGCTTTTTCATGCATCAACTCTTTCAACATGGACACGATTATGACAAAAATATGATGTCAAATAATTGCGATTAGACGATTATGTAATAATTGTGACAACCCTAAGAGCCAGGTCCTGGATGAGCGTCCATCGATCATTTGAAAGGATTCGAGAAAACAACGTTGCTAAACTGCCTGCTGTGTGTGTGGGGGGGGGGGGGGGGGGGGGGGGTGTAGTAAAGATCTTGCGTCACAGCACACCGTCCAATCACAGCACACCATCACAGCACACTGTCCAATCACAGCACACCGTCCAATCACAGCACACCGTCCAATCACAGCACACCGTCCAATCACAGCACACCATCACAGCACACCGTCCAATCACAGCACACCATCACAGCACACCGTCCAATCACAGCACACCGTCCAATCACAGCACACCATCACAGCACACCGTCCAATCACAGCACACCATCACAGCACACCGTCCAATCACAGCACACCATCACAGCACAGCACACCATCACAGCACACCGTCCAATCACAGCACACCGTCCAATCACAGCACACCATCACAGCACACCGTCCAATCACAGCACACCATCACAGCACACCGTCCAATCACTGCACACCGTCCAATCACAGCACACCGTCCAATCACAGCACACCGTCCAATCACAGCACACCGTCCAATCACAGCACACCGTCCAATCACTGCACACCGCCCAATCACAGCACACCGTCCCAGCACACCGTCCAATCATGAGTGCTATAATTTAAGCCATTCGTATATTTCGTATACACTCTCAGAGTTAAATGAACACTCAGGATTTCACTGTGTATGCCTAATGTAATAGCCAGGGTGTGTGTGTGTGCGTGCGTGCGTGTGTGTGTGTCTGTGTGTGTGTACGCATGCATGTGTGTGCGCGTGCATGTGTGCGCGTTCCCGAAATACCACTCCCCCCCACAACCGCACAGCACACATCTATGCAGCCCTCACCCCATTTACCCATTTTGCACTAATTGAGGGATCTTTTTTCTGAAGCGGTTATTGCGCGCACGCATTTAATTATTTATTTTGACGGGAAGCAATCTGGCGGCGAGCAAAGTGAATTTGTGTGTGCGTGTGTGTGCGTGCGTGCACGTGCATGCACTTGGTTGCAAATGAAAAGACTCAGAGCAAGGTTAGGGCAGTGTAGCGCTTTTTGGATAATGGTCTTAAAGGACCACTTCACCACTTTTCAACCAATCTTCATATAATTGGTCCTCACTAATGTTCATGATAAAATACCACACTACTTTTTGGTGTGTCTCATAGGAGGGCTGTGGGATGTTCAGAAACACATCTTCCAGTGACTTCATCGATGGGGAAGCCAAGCTAATAGGCTTTCTATTCATGAAAATGTGAACTCGAACCAATCGTTAAAAGAAAATCTGCCTAATAATAATAATAAAACTATTTGTATAGCACCTTTCATGACATGAAATGCAGCTCAAAGTGCTTTACAGAACAATGGAGAATAAAAGAAAAAAAACAAGCAGTAATGCAATACAGTGAGGACATGAATAACAAAAAATAAAAAAATAAAAGATCAATTAAAAGCAATGTTGTAGAAGTGGGTCTTGAGCTGAGCTTTAAAAATGTCTACAGAGGTTGCCTGACGAAGGTACAGTGGGAGCTTGTTCCATGCCGACGGCCCGTAGAAGCAAAAAGCTCCTTCCCCGTGTTTTTTAGTTGCCATTTTTTTAGGCAAAGCGAGCAGGCCGGCGGTGGAAGACCTTAGGGGGCGGTTTGGGACATATTTAGGCAGGCAGTCATGTAGGTAGGAAGGTGCGAGACCATTGAGAGCTTTATAGACAAGTAAAAGAATTATAAAATCAATACTTAACCCATTCTGAACGGGGACCCATTTTGGTGTTAGCATCATGTCGTGCTTTAGCTATTGAAAAACAGGTTGTAGGTCTGCTATTTTTGAAAAAATCGAAGAACGACTGACATTTTTAGAATCTGATCTCAGGTCAGAATGGGTTAATCAGACCAGTGTGTGTCCGGTGGAAACCTCGTATGAATCTGATCTCAGGTCAGAATGGGTTAATGATAATGCCACTGGAGGACAGGTTTCTGAACTGCCCACAGCCCTCCTATGATTTTTCCCCTTTTTTTGGGGGTAATTTATCATGAACAGTAGTGAGGACCAATTATATGAAGATAGGTAGTAAAGTAGTGAAGTGGCCCTTTAAAGACGACAGGACTGGGGCGCTCCGGTAGTCCTGTCTTCTTATACTGCATCTAAATCACTGGTTCTCTGCCAAGGACCCCCAAATTCATGTTTGGCTGCAGACCCCCCCCATCTGGAAGTGTTGTGTGCCAGGCAGGCAGGGACCCCCAGGGAATATTTGTGTAGTAAACATTTTTTCACAATTCTTCGAGATTGTTTCAGAATTATTCGCATGATAATAATAACCCACATCGTGTCTCGCAGCGCGTTGTCAGACGCAGAGTGACAACGCGCTATTTTCGAATATCTTAAGTGTAACATTTGTTTTGTTTCGGACGAATATCGGAGCGAATTTCAGAGGACGTTAAAACAGTTTCCGTGCCGGGAATGGATTACTCCAGGTTACTGTCGCTGCCAACCCCGCTATACCCGCCATTTGTTTTATGTGATTAATCCGCTGTATTGTAATAAATAAAAAGAAAATCCGTCTTCGTCGCGGAGATAGAGACTAGATGGTTTCGTTTTGATGACGAAACCGGAAATCGTCACATGCTGTGGGCTGCTAGGGCTTCTGGGAAATTGAGGCCAATGGAAATGCATGGAGTGCAACGCCTCATTGAGACGAGTCTTGTGTGCGTCTTCCGGGTGCACCAAGATGGTGGATGATACGCTCGGATCACAACATACCGAGGGAGCTTTTTTCGCTGGATTTCCGCGGATTAAAAGCCCAAATAATTCAGCGTATGCTCTAAAGGTAATACAACAATCTCGGCAGTGAAGGGGGGTTGATTAAAATGCGGGTTAAGCGTGTAAAACAGTCAAACAAACTAAATCGACCTCACTTTTATTCAATCACGTTTGCACACTTGCCACCGAATATCTCGTCCGTATAGTGTGTTTTCGGCGGCCGGGTTGGATTTTCCGCAGCCGTCTAGTGGGGTGTATATATGGTGCCAGGCTACAGTGATAGCATACTACTTTCCAATCCGCAAAACGCACCAGTGTGCAACCACCTAAAAACTGGTCCTCATTTTCCTCAGCAACCCCCTTGAATACTCTCAAGGACCCTGCACTTTGAGAACCCTTTTATCTATACTGGAAATAAATGGAGGGGAAAAAAGAAGACTGTACTGTAGGTCTGTCAGGCTTTGTATTATGTTATTTCATAACCTTATACTGTATACCCTGAAATCTTGAATAAACGAAATTGTGAAGGAAAAAAAGGCTTTGCATGTATGAAATGTGAAATTTCCTGTGCATTGTTTGCCGTGTGTGTGCTGTGTGTGTGTGTGTGTGTGTGTGTGTGTGTGTGTGTGTGTGTGTGTGTGTGTGTGTGTACACTCAGTGTGTGTGTGTGTGTGCGCATGTGTGTATATGGCTTTCTGAGTGCAGTGGGAGTGCACTAATGGACGCACACTTGAGTTGAAGTGTGCAGAGTAGCTGAAGTGCAGCCAAGTCTGGTTTCCAGTCCTGCTTGGAAGCCCTAATCCACTCTCTTACTCTCTCTCTCTCTCTCTCTCTCTCTCTCGCTCTTTCCCCTCCTTATCTTTCTGTCATCCCCTCTCTATCAATTTAATATCTCTCCTCCCTATCCACCAGTAATTCATTGCCCCCCCGGTCTACCCGCTGTCTCTCTATTAAATCTCTTTTTTTTTTTTTTTTACCCTTTTTTCCCAGAAAGAACACTGACCACCCACAGTCCCTGTTCTCTCACTGACACCATCACCCCCCCCCCCTCATCCCTCACCTCCACCCACTGTCCCTGTTCTCTCACTGACACCATCACCCCCCCCCCCCCTCCCTGACATCTCCACCCGCTGTGCGACGGACACAATGCGGTGAGAGAGGACTACATGCAGCCAGTCTTGACCTTTCGTCAGGCTGTCAGCGCCCGAGGCGCCTCGAATGAGACATTAACCCATTTAGGCCTGACATCGAAATAGAAAAGTCCTGACAGTTTTCTGAAATACCTATGTTTCTAGGCCTATATCACTCAATATTTATGTAATTGGCCACCGAGACCCCCATCTGAAAATATGTTGTTCCAGGGACCCTCTCCAGAAGCAAAGATTTGAGTTAAAAACGTTCACTCTGAAAAAAAAGATTCCAAATTTGAGGCACATTTTCACGATTTTTCAAAAATAGCAGACCTACAAGCTCGTAGCGCGCCACTCGGTGGCGCGCTATGAGCTTGTAGATCTGCTATTTTTCAATAGCTAAATTATAACATAAAGTTTAAAACACCAAAAGGGGTGCCCGCCCAAAATGGGTTAAAGAGAATGGCCGAGCGTTATCAGAGGGCACACGCATTAATAGCAGATGATAGCAACAAGTAGCCGATCTAGCACTATAGATCACAATTTGCAGACTGGCCCATTTACGGCATTAGCGGCACTGTTGTACGAGAGCGTGTAAAATCAGGCTTTTGGCAGGGGAGATGCATGCACACGCACATGTGTATATAGGCTCTGTCGAGGTGTAACACGGACCTCTTAACCTCTTAGAGGTTCGCCCCCAAGGACCCCAAAGGAAGAGTAAAATTAGTCTACACAATTAGAGAATGTAGAATAATTGTTATTTTGATCATTTGATGCCTATATTGTCTAGGTTATGGTACAAGATATTCCAAGCGTTGGGTCAAATGCCCGGATAAATAATGGACCTCGGCATGACAAGGTTTGAAAACCACTGTCCTTATAAGCTGTCGTGTGTATGTGCGTGCACGGGTGTGGCTTCCCTGGCCTTGGCTGAGACTGCCAGGTCCTATGTTGACAATCGATGCGTCATGGCCGACGACCCACCGCTTGGAACAGTGGAGAGCAGCGAGCAGACGACGATGCATCAGACGCGGTGCGGAGCAGAGCGACGCCTCCGAGAGGGCCAGATGTTGGACCAGACGACACACATACAGCTGGCCTTCACTGACAGATTCACTTCTCTGTCTCTGTCTCTTTAAACTCTCTCTCTCTCTCTCTCTCTCTTTCTTCCACTCTCTGCGGCACGTGTGTGTGTGCCTGATGCACGTGTGTGCGTGCGTGTGTGTGTGTGTGTGTGCGTGTGTTTGTGTGTGTGTGGCCATCAGTCTACTCCAGTCAATCAATGAGCAGAGACAATTCCCAGAGTGACATTTACAGAGAATAAAGGGAGCCATTTATCACTCTAGTTTTGGGATAATAAAAGAACGACTGAATGAGCCACAGTGAGAGAGAGAGACAGAGAGAGAGAGAGAGAGAGAGAGAGAGAGAGAAAGGGGGGAGATGAAAAGGAGATTTCAAAAGCACATGAAAGGAGCAGGAGAAATGAGTGAGGGAAGAGATAAATGAGTGATAAAAGGATACTTTGTGGAGAGGACTGAGTGTGAAATAGAACAAGTGAGGAGAGGAGGGAAGGCAGGGGAGTGACTGACAGTAAGAGAGAGAGAGAGAGAGAGAGAGAGAGAGAGAGAGAGAGAGAGAGGACGAGAGAGAGGACGAGAGAGAAGGCTAGAAAGAAAAAGCCTGGGGTGCAGACAAGGGAAAAAAAGACGGAAAGACAGAGAGGGGATAGAAAAAGGCTCTCTGCGCCCGGAGTAAACAAGGGAGAGAGAGAAAGACAGACAGAGAGAGACACGTAGAGAGAGAGAGAGAGAGAGAGACACGTAGAGAGAGAGAGAGAGAGAGAGAGAGAGAGAGCGAGAGAGAGAGAGAGAGAGAGAGATGGAGAAAAAAAAGGCAGCAGCAAGGCTCCACACAAGAGACAGCGGGAGAAAAACAGAAGGTGGGGGTGGAGGAGGAGGGGGCAGGTTGGTGGTGGACGACAGTGAGAGACACAGAGAGAGCGAGGCGGGCGTGCCAGGTTCACTCAGGGCTGCTCTCAGACTTCCAGAGTGGAGGCCTCACACGGTCGGAATACTAAACACCCACGGCCGCGTGGCCTGACCCACATTCACGCCGCCGACATACAAATCCAGTTTGGGGGGGGGGGGGGGGGGTGGGGGCCGTGAGGAAGCGCCCGCCGCCGCGCCCACCACCGCCGCCGCCACGAACGGGAGCAAGAAGAAGGCCCCAGCTGGTCTCTCTGTATATACAGTCAGAGTCACCTCACCACAAACCCTACTACAACAACCCCATCGCCCCGCCCCCCGTGTTGCCCCCCCCCCCCCCCCCCCCTAGCTGTATCTCTCCCCAGCCTGAAGACATATGCTCGGCTCTCACGCAGATTTGTTCACACGTGCATGCGTCATTCGGCGCTTGTATAAAACCAACGAGAGACTACTACGATCCGTATAGGTATGTATACACAATGCGTGTGCACTGATGATCGCACACCTAAGCACTGTGACACGACACACACCCCCCCCCCCCTCCCCCGACACACACACACACAGAAATAGCCAATCAAGCTTGCGTCGTGAGCGTGTAGTGCAATGTGACACTGTTTGCTGTGAATCGGGGCACCATCCATCCATCTATCCTCCCACACACGCAGCGAGCAGGCACACGGGAGGTGGCTTTCTAGTACCCTTTCAGCTCGGTAGGTATAGGTGCTGCCTCAACCTCCAGACCAGGCTGCTATACCCCGACGTGACCTCCACAGAGGCACCATCCATCAGCCATGGGGCGGGCGGGCGACCGGTTCAGGTGGCTAATGCCACCGGGCATTCGCATAACAAGCACCCCCCGCCAACATAACTCACCCTCTCTTTTCCGATGTCCTATAGTCTCTCCTTCTCTCTCATCCACACACTCTCTCTCTCACCGCCCTCCTCCCCATTGCATTTCCCTGCTCCCTCTCTCTCTCTCTGTCTCTAGGCAGCCATTCCCATCAGTCAACAATAACTACATTTCCCACTGCGGGATGCGTGCTCTGATCTCGTGTCCGGCCCCCGTCCCTCCAGCTGACCCCTGGTGGGCCCGGGGGCCGCAGCGGGCTGAAGCATGGATGGATGGATGGATGGATGGATGGATGGGTGGGGGTCTCAGGTAAACTGATAGACAGACAGACCTTACACACAAGCGCACACGACGCCGGCTCGCTCTCTCTCTCTCTGCCTTCCCTCCAACCTCCATCCTTTTGGGCTTTCCGACAGGACGTGTGATGGACAGGGCGACAGAGAGCGAGCGTGAGGCGTGGCACGTGGCTGCCAGAAATGCTCCAGAGACGAAGCATTGTGAAATACGCCGTTTAGCCCGGCATACATCATCCGCACGCACACACGCACGCATGTGCACACACACACACACACACACGCACGCGCGCACGCACGCACGCACGCACGCACGCACGCACGCACGCACGCACGAACAACGGAACACATGCAAAATCAGACATCTGAATACACTCTCAAATACACTCGGAGAACAATACATGCATATGCGCACACAGCACCCACTTGTGCACATTCACACACGCACGCGCACACAGGGGCATAGCCATCAATCCCCTGCATACAGGAAGAGATATCCGACGAGGAGAAAAATTGAATTAGGAAATATGGCCACCATGATTTGTGGGAAGGGAGGTATTTTCTTCTTTTTTTTTTTCTTCTTCTTCTTCTTCTTCTTCTGTGGGCCGGAGAGAGAAATACGACTTTGCGTGCACTCCATCTTGGCACGAGCAAAGAGGGAGAAGCGTCTGGCATTGTTTATCTAAAAACACACCCTCTTCACGTACGTAACAATGGCTTTATGGTTTGAAATATTCATATACATGTATGACAAGATCAGGCCCATTATGTGACACTCTCCGTGGGGCTCCAGTCGAGCCATGGGGAACGACAAAGGACTCAATGGAGAGCCATCAGTCAACGTAAATTATGAAGACAAGATACATTACATAAGCCTATAGATGGGCATAAAGAGGAGTATTATGACAGTGCCGATATCAATCACGCGAGCCCGGCGCCTTCCGTAGTGTCATTTCTATGATAATCCGCTACGAGCTATTCCGAGGATACAAGACCATTATAATATGTCACCGGGGCCTATAACCAAAGCAAAACACATTAGACAATGCGCAGTATATATCATAACACATGATATGGCGCTAATCTTTTAGATGGATCTTCAGGGTTACAAATGGTATAGTGGGTGAGGTCCACACTTGCGGTGGCGTTTAACTGCGCATGCATTTTCACCGTACAACGGACGACATATTTAAAGGGTTTTGAAGCCCCCACTTTCACCCCCCCCCCCACCCAGGCCCACCCGCTGCTGATTTAAAAGGGAGGGGCAGCGGGTGGAGTGACTATCACTATAAAATTATGTAGAGTTTGTGGAATTAAAGTACAACCCATCCGGTGATGTCACTTCACCTACTTTCGTTATTAATTCAAGAAAGAGAATTTGCAATTCATCACCTGAAACATTGGCTCAAAAGACACACTCGTTTGCTTAAGTATTGTTTAGTTAGTATTATCGTCTATTATTTAAAACCACTGCACCCTGCAGCAGATATAATGCCTCACAGAATGTGTTTGAGACGTGTTTCCAATGGCTTTAACCACAGCAAAACCCTATTGACTGCATGGCTTTTCTTTCCATCTAGACCAAAAATCCCCAAAATAGTCACTCTAAAAGGTCACGCCGCCTTGTGAGCTTGTAAATCGGCTATTTTCGCCGAATGTTTTCCTAATAAGACATGCCTCAGAAAGTTCCTGAATACTAGAGTTCATGTGGTTAAGCTGGGAATGCATGCAATGCTAAAATAAAGAACACAATAGGACGTTCCGCAATAAGAACAACAACGGTTGAACAGCACATTTTGGCCCTCCATCAAATCAGGAATATATGAGGCGCATCTTTAACCCATTCTGACCTGAGATCAGATTCATACGAGGTTTCCACTGGACACACACTGGTCTGATTAAACCCATTCTGACCTGAGATCAGATTAAAAAAGTCAGTCGTTCTTCGATTTAAAAAAAAATAGCAGACCTACAAGCTCGTATCGCGCCACTCGGTGGCGCGATATGAGCTTGTAGATCTGCTATTTTTCAATAGCTAAAGCACGACACGATGCCAAAACCAAAAAGGGTGCTCGTTCAGAATGGGTTAAGTACAAACGAAAATAGCGTGCTGATGGCGTGCCGCGGCTGTTAAGGTAATACGCTAATGCGGTGGAGGCGAGGCCAGCCTGGGGCAGTCCTCTCACTGTGGCATAGGGCAGAGTATGGAAGACAAAGCAGAGCACAGTGGAGCGGAGCGACTGTCCCTGGAGTAGGAGAGGGAGGGAGGGAGGAGGAGAGAGAAAGAGTGCACAAGAGCCAGGGTGCAACAGTTCAATTATGAAGGAATATCGATAAATAATTTACTAAAAATAAACGATTAATGATCGAGTTCCATATTTTGGGCATGTCAATAATATAAGCGTTTTGCTTAAAGTGGTTGATCGATTCGTTGACGTTTAATATAAAAGTCCCACTCGCGTCATCATACATCATGGCATTCCGTGCTCAGCCAGTCAAATCATCACATTCCGTGGTACACAGCACACAGACACACAAAGCTGGGCATAGGGCCCTCAAAGAAATAACATGGTTCTCAATTATTTGATTAATCGGAAAAACGAATCGATGGAATAATCGAGAAATGAAATCGCTGCGGTACTAAGCGAGAGGAAATGACAGAAGAGAGGGATGGGGGGAGATGGAGAGAGAGACGAGGATGAGAGAGAGAGAGAGAGAGAGAGAGAGAGAGAGAGAGAGAGAGAGAGAGAGAGAGAGAGAGGGAGAGGCAGGCGACCCAGCATGACTACTGCCTGCCTGAGTGGAGCAGGCTGCCTGCAATTAAGGTGGAATCAGGGAGAAATCTGCGCTGCCTTGATAATGAGCCTCGTCTGAATTATTAACGAGAGCTGTTCCCCCAGGACCCCAGCTCCCGCTGAGCCCATCAGCCCCCCCCCCCCCCCCCCCCCCCACGCACACACACACACACACACACACACACGCATGCGCGCACATACATACATACTGTATATATGCACACACAAATGCCCACCACACACACACACACACACACACACACACACACACAGATGCACGCTCGCACATACATACATACTTTATATATGCACACACAAATGCCCACCCCACACACACACCGATACACGCAAGCGCGCACGCACGCGCACCCACACACACACACACACACACACACACACACACACACACACACACACACACACACACACACACACACACACACACACACACACACACACACACACACAAGCAGGGCAGATACTGTTGTACTTATGTCTCCATTGACAGATACACAAAGCATGGGCGATACACACATAATTCATATACTTAAGTTGTGCGTGATGCACACACGCACGCAGACACACACACAGACACACACAGACACACACACACACACACACACGTGTGTGTGTGCACTGCATGCACAGAGGTGGACCATTTTAACCCTCTGAAAGCTCACTTATTAAATTTAGACACCTACTGCAACTCTGCAAGTGAATCCAACAATCCTTTTACACACAAGTGGACGTTTGACTGTGCCAACAGCATAGCACTTCATCCGCTGTCATAATATAGCAGACTCCGACAGGCTTTTCATACATATCAAAATAGACTTCTTTAGCGTAGTGCTTGAATGAATTCATCGCCAATGTCAAACATTTTTCTCTTCGAGAGATATCTCTAAAAGTGTAAAGTGCCTCCATTCAACCTTTATTACTAGTGTAACACTCCTGGGCTAGGGCTTAAAACACTGGGTTCTCCTTTGTATGAATGAATGAACGAGGTTAGGTATATTTCTGTCGGGGTGGGATTGAGTTTATTTACTTATACATACTCAATTGGACTGCCATTACTCTTTGTCATTAACAATGTCATTGCTGTAATTGTTTTGCTCCTGTTTTTGTTTTTCATTATTTTGTACATTGTACATCGATTTGTCTTAACAACAATATAAATGGAATACCGATGTATAACAATCATGAACTCTGCCACTAGGAGTGAACGGACTGAGGCCTGACTCACACCTTTACAACAGACTGATGTATGCTTGTTGTATGAGATGCAAGCTCGCAATGCATTTCCAATGGGAGTCACATGGTTTGACACAACATTTGTGTTGTATGAGGGGGTGGGGGGGGGGCAGTCGAAACACAGCCGAAAGCCGTACAACACAAATGTTGTGTCAAACCATGTGACTTCCATTGGAAATGCATTGGGGCAAGATGTATCACACCCTTTGTATACATCTAGCATGCATCAATGTTGTATGCTAGATCGAAAGGTGTGAGTCGGGCCTAAGAAGGACCGAAACCACTCAAATATGGGACCCTTAAGGCCTATTCATAGTCTGGATTTTCGGTGGTGAGCTGACCACCGCGACCACCGCGAAATAACGTTGAGCGGTGGTTAGTAAAAACAGAGAGAAGGGCTGGAGGGGTGGCGGTGGTTTGCTCTTCGCGCGGCTCGTGACGTCATGTTGTAGTTCGGTGGTGTCCTAACCACCGAAAATCCAGACTATGTATGAGCCTTTACTCTCTTGGAAATGTACTGTGATGCTCAACACGACCTACCTGTTCACCAAAAAATAAACAAAATAAAAGTTAAAAAAACTAAAACAATGGTTCTCAACAAACAGTGGGTCGAGATGCGGACACATTTTTATGGGTCCTTTAAAAAAAAATCCCCTACATTTTGTTTTTAATTAGTCATATTATTATTATTTCCCCAAAACATTCCCAAAAAAAGGTCAAATTTCGTGAATAAAGTCTAACAAATGAGAAAACAAATGTTTAAGACGTAGAGGGTCTACAAGCTCACAAAGTGTCGCTTTGCGCCACGTTGTGATTGTAGATCGACCAGTTTGGGTCCCGAGCAAACGTCTAATATATGTCTGGATCTCTGGAGGTTTGGGAACCACTGGCTTAAAAACACAATGACATTTTGGAAGAGGTTTGGTTGTATAATACCTTGCCATGGTGTAACTCCAAATATTGGGGAGATATAATTCAACAGTTGCTCCATAGAAATTGATCATCCAAACTAGCCTAAGCCATATTTGGTTATGTTGTTTACATCATGGCAAGGTAGTAACAACCCAGACCTCCACCAAAGTTTAATTGTGCTGAAGGAAAATGTGCAAATCAGCAGTTCACAACCTGTTTTGGATCAGGGCCCATTTGAAAATCTCAAAGGCGTCCGTGTTTGCTTTAACGGTCAATCGATTGTGTCAATGGAACCAATGCAGAATTTTAGTTTAGTCATAGTCTTATGACTGAAACTTCTTTTAGTTTTAGTCATATTTTAGTCATCTGAAATGATTATTGTTAGTCTAGTTTTAGTCTACAAAATATCATAAGATTTTAGTCAACTAAATCTACAGTTGATTTTAGTCGACTACATGAAATGTATTTTGGCGGGCATGGACAGCATCGTAATGGCTGATTCTACACTTGGTTGCATGCTGAAAATAGCCGACCCACAAGCTCACAACGCGTCGCAGGTCTCAGTGCAACTCGTTGTGAGCTTGTAGATCTGCTATTTTCAGCATGCAACCAAACATACGATTACTTGTCTTTTAGTTCTACTGGATCTCTTCTCAACTATTCCCTCCATAACATTTTAGTCTATTTTTTATTTGTTGACGAAATTGTCAGTATATTTAGCCTTAGTTTTAGCCAGCATAGCTTAGTTTTTATTTAGTTTTCCCCAGTGAAAGAATGTAGTCGACGGACTGTTTTCGTCATAGTTTTAATCGCTGAAATCAACACTACATAGAATACTTTAAGTTCCTATTTACCAGTGGTGGAAAAAGTACTCAAATGTTTTACTTTTTAAAGGTATATTCAGAGATTTCACTTAATTCAAATATCACTTATTTTTTTGTTTTGTTGTGATAATCCTCTCTACTATAGAGTGTGCTGACCATATAAGGAGTTCCTCCCTGTCCCCAGTTAACCCCTGGGGGTCAAAAAACCTTAGGTTTCGTTTTTGGCTCTGTATCCTGATTGGATGAAAGGCTTAGGTCCCAGCCAAAAACGAAACCTAAGGTTTTTTGAGTGAAATCACTGAATATACCTTTAAGTAAAAGTATCAATACTACAAAACACTCTGTTACAAGTAAAAGTGCGGAATTCAAAATGTAATTGAGTAAAAGTACAAAAGTATTAAAAGAAACTAAATGTACTTAAAATACCAAAAGTAAAAGTACTCATTATGCATAGCCGATCTACAACCTCTCAATGTGTCGAGCCGCGACGCATTGAGAGTTTTCAAATGTAAGTTTTCAAATGTATAATATTATATTAATAATCTTTGGAAAATAGCAGATCTATAAGCTCACAAATGAGCTTGTAGGCCTAGATGTGCCATTTTCAAATGTATGTTTTGTAATAATATTCAAAATCTACAAAGTAACTAGTAACTAAAGTTTTCAAATAAATGTAGTGGAGTAAAAGTACAATATTTGTGATGTAGTGGAGTAGAAGTAAAAGTATTTGGAAATTGGAATTACTCAAGTAAAGTACAAATACTGTACCTCACAATTATTGTACAGTACTTAAGTAAATGTACTTAGTTACTTTCCACCACTGCTTTTACTGGTACATGTGTCATCACAATGAAAACTAATTTCCCATGGTTTGAAAGAAAAGAATGCCATGACATTTATCTTCACATTATTACTGTGTTGAATTCATGTTGCTTCAAGTATTTGGGGCCCACTTGCAATATCGCACTGGTTTGGAATCAATGTTCCAAATGGATCCAAAATGCATTTCCTGTTGCAGTGTTGGTGAATATCAGTAGAAAACAAGGAATAAACTTGGACCGAAGCTGTTCCCTAGCAACGCAATTACACTGACAAGGTATATTATGAAGACGTTAACCCATTCTGAACGGGCACCCATTTTGGTGTCGGCATCACGTTATGCTTTAGCTATTGAAAAATAGCAGATCTACAAGCTCATATCGCGCCACCGAGTGGCGCGATACGAGCTTGTAGGTCTGCTATTTTTGAAAAATCGAAGAGCGACTGACATTTTTAGAATCTGATCTCAGGTCAGAATGGGTTCATCAGACCAGTTTGTGTCCGGCGGAAACCTCGTATGAATCTGATCTCAGGTCAGAATGGCTTAAAAAGCATCGTCCTTCTGAGACGCACAGCCATTTATCGGTCCACTGGTCATTTGTTACGCATTACCCCCGCCTTTACACACACACACAATACACCAAATGAATATTTCCCTCGCGGAGATGAAAGCTATTATTTTTGAGGGGTTTGTTACGTTTGTGGAATAATCACTGTTGTTAACTCAGCATAACCTCCCATTCACTCCCAAGGAGCATTCGGCTGCTATTGCAATCCAATCCTCTTTAACAAAACTTCAAAACAAGGCCTTGCTGTGAACGAGGTAAGTAGGGAATCCAAAAGCCTGTTATTAGACGGAGGAAAGTACTTAAGGCATTCTGAACGGGAACCCATTTTGGTGTCGGCATCATGTTATGCTTTAGCTATTGAAAAATAGCAGATCTACAAGCTCATAGCGTGCCACCGAGTGGCGCGATACGAGCTTGTAGGTCTGCTATTTTTTTGAAAAATCGAAGAACGACTGACATTTTTTAAAATCTGATCTCAGGTCAGAATGGGTTGATCAGACCAGTGTGTGTCCAGTGGAAACCTTGTACGAATCTGATCTCAGATCAGAATGGGTTAAGTCACGGGGGTGAACCACATCCTAGTTTTTTATTGCTGTTGATATGGCATCATACTGGAGGCCAGCTGAGAGGAGAGGGGGACTCTGGGAGTCCAAGTGGCGCTCTATTGGAATGAGGGCATTGTGCGTGCGTGTCAGTAACTCACTGCGTTCAACAGCGCTGCCTAAGATAGACTCCTACAAAGGAAGACCCCTCTCTGTCCCCCTCTCTTCTTTTACCCTCCCATGTGTTTGGTAAATGGTTTCCTGGGAAATAAACAAAGATGTGTTCAGTGGATCTGGCACTATAGTGTAACGCTGGAACCCTCCCCCGTCACATTCTCCCCCCCCCCCCTCCCCGACACAAAACTCATAAAGCCCCAGGGGAAAAACCCAACAAGTTTAGTCCGCACAGTTGTTGTTGGTTTTTTTTTTGTCACCAAAATAAATCCATGGGCACTTCCAAAAACGATGCCACACCTCCCCGGAGAGCCAATCCTCAAGAAAGTCTGGTTGCAAAATCTTAATCGGACAAGCAAAAAAAAAAGAAAAAAAAAGAGCACAATAGACAGTAACTTTTTCCCAAAGTGGTACCCCCTCCTCTCCCAAAAATGGCTCACCCCACCCGAGAACAGAGTGTTCCTCCATGGGTGGTTTGTGGGGAGGCATGGTGGAGTGTACGCACGCGAGTGTGTGTGTGTGTGTGTGTGTGTGTGTGGTGTGTCTGCCTGACTCGAGTGAGTGAGCCAGAGGGAATAGTGGAAACTGTCACCCTAATTTTAGTGACAGTGCAATGCAAAAAGAATGAGAATTTCACTCCGCTGGGATTCTTTTTTTTCTCCTTTTTTTTCTTCTTTTAGGGAAAACAGCAGAAGACTACTCAATATTCTGAGAAATGTCACCAAACGGCCGGAAAATAAGCCAGAGTCATGAGGTAATTGGCTCGGTAAGAGATGTTTCAACAGGCTCAACTGTAGTTAATCGTAAACGTAACATTCAAATCAGTTCGAATCCCGGTCGAATTGTTGACTTGACATTCTCATCCCCCCTGGTGTTTGCCTCCTGAGAGACCTAACGATGGAGAGAGGGGGGACAGGGGGGGGGTTGATGTTCTGGGGGATCCTGCATTGTTATCCTATTATCTTCCAGATAATAGGAGATATGAGATTTTGTTGGGGAGATAAGGAGAGGCGTGCTGCTTAAGGCAACTCCAGATCACTGGCAGGAGACTCTGCTCAAGCTCAAACTCCTGCCGCCACACAGCTCCCTGGAGAAAGGCTCTTCACCTCAATTGGCCCTCGCGCCAAGAAACCACGAGACAGAAAGAATGCATAGAATGCAATGCGAACGTATGGGGGCTGACAGGCAGAGGAGAGCAGAGAGACGGAGCTGAGAGGAGAACAGAGCAGAGAAAATAGATGAGAGATAGTGCGGTTTGTCTGCTAGATGGGAGTGATAAGAGTCAGGCGAAGTCATATCAAAGCCGGAATTATATTGTTTTTTTTTCCACATTTACCGTCTCCTGATCACCGTCTACCCCATATTTGAATGCGCGCCCATGCTTTGGGGTGATTTGCATGTACATTAATCATTTTCCCTGAGAAATGAACTGCCACGGCGGCTGCCTGAAGGCTGCCGTGGGAGAGGCGGCGACAAAACAGGCTTTCTTGGCACCGGAGACCCGGCTCAACCTGAATATACAGTATATCGCCTGAACCTAACCATGCTCTGCAGCCAAGTGGCGATGTACAGGCCGATTTATACTTGTGTCGTGCAACCGGAAATAGCAGATCTACAAGCTCACACCGCGTTGCATCGCGCCACGCTGTGAGCTTGTAGATCAGCTATTTTCAGTGCGCGACACGGCGCCCCAACCAAGTATAAATCAGGCATTAGGTGCTCATAATCAGCTGCCGTAAATCTGTTCGGCGCCCATCATATGCTTTCATTTTGGGAAATATATGCGTGTGTGTGTGTGTGTGTGTGTGTGTGTGTGTGTGTGTGTGTGTGTGTGTGTGTGTGTGTGTGTGTGTGTGTGTGTGTGTGTGTGTGTGTGTGTGCGCGCGCGAGTCTGTGCGTCTGTCTCTATCTCTCAAATTACTTGGCTTCCTCGAGCCAAGACTGAGGATAAAATATGAATCAGCTGAAGTCTAGGATAGTTTCCAGCTCCCTAGATCCACAGTTCCACACCCACCCACTGTCAGGCAACGCACACATGCGCGCGCGCGTGTGTGTGTGTGTGCACATACACACATGCATGTGTGCGGTGCACATGTGCGCACACACACGCCCAAATGCACAAACAGAAACCAACACACACGCAGGCACACATACACAAGCACGTATAGACAGACCCACGAGCGCATTCCTACACGCGCTTAAAGTTTCGAGTCTCTCTCCCGCTCCATGCTAAGCTTCTGTCAAACACTCCCTCCGCCATGCATTTGACATCCGTATCCCTCGTATTTGCCAAGTGTGTCTCTCTCTCTCTGCAGCTGCCGGAGCCCGTGCATACTGACAGCATTATGAGACTCCGTCTGTCTCTTCACCTATAAATCAATTAGATGAAGTGATAGGATCCAGCCCCGGCTATAAAGTCTACTGACTGTGGAGACAGGGGTTATGTTCCTTTGCAGAAGATAAGACTATAAACCTAGACCTAGCAACTGAAACATATCCTCCTGTCTCCTTTCTCCTCCCTTTCCCACTTTTGCTCACACACACACCTCCTTCCCGCTGTCTTTTAGCGTCCGTCTTGGTCATAGCTCTCCATTTCTCCTTTTTGAATCGTATCGCTCTGAAGTTCTGTCAACGAGAGGAACCTTCCTGATCCTGACCCCTTTGGCCTGCTGGCCCTGTGCAGAGCACAACCTACAGACATTATAAATAACGGCCCAGTCACTTTGGGTTAGATCATCTGACCGACTCTCTGGCACTCGTGTGGACCTGCCTGGCCTGCCACACAATCCCTGGCGTCTGACCGCCTCGAGCCCTGACAGAGGCACTGCACAGAGACACGCGGAGATACTCGCAATGTGTGAAATGCACACATAGCGCATGCTGAAACACCACAGTACACCTGATATCGGGGTCCGTTAACACATCACAGATTTGTAATGTTCACACACACACACACACACACACACACACACACACACACACACACACACACACACACACACACACACACACCACCATCCTATTGATTAATCTCTGGCATTTTTCACGTACGCAAGCCACAACTATCCATGTTGACAGTCACACAATACAACAACCCCTGCCCCATAACAAAGGCGTTCCCTGAGCGTCCTTGAAGTAAATGAAGTTGCTAGCGCCTACAGGCCATTCCCCATGCCGAGGCCCCTTAAAACCCCACCATTAGAAGCATTATGGAGTCAAGAGCTAGACTGCGCACCATTCTCTGCAGTGACATGCTGTCAGACCAATCACTGGGCCCAAACACACACGCCTATAGAAGTAGACAGCCCCTCCCATGTGCTAGCCCCCACAAAGATGAGCGTGCGCTCGCACGCACACACACACACACACACACACACACACACACACACACACACACACACACACACACACACACAACCACTACCCACCCTGTCGCTTTGTTGCAATTGACATGTGCTGCTCCCACGCATACAGGCTTATACTCTATATTTCTCTCTCTCTCTCTCTCTCTCTCTCACACACACACACACAAATATGCAGGTGGCTGCTCTCGTGCATGCTGCACGCTCAAATATAATTGCCTATACATCACACAAACAGGCAAAGCTACCAAATTAATCGCTAACTTAAATTCAAGATCCTACGCATTCATGGTGAAGCGCTGCAGGTTTTCAGTGCACTGGGAAATGAACCCCATGAGAAGACTTTGCAAGTAATCTCTGCTTTAAAGCAGCGAAATCCTGAGTGTAAAAGTGCGCGTACAAATGGACCCTGGATTTTTTACACTAACTAGTACTGGACAGACACGCTGTGTCAGAGGGTTCACTGACACAAGACTCCACGCAGACTCCCGCTGGTACGGAGGCGATTAATAAACTATGGCCCAGAATACCGCTTTGCCTTTCCCAGAAGCCCTGGGTCCAGAAGGTATTTACAGGAGTTTATCGGTACCATCTAGGGCTACTGACCGTCTTAACACGGCAGCCTCAAGCCAAATTTGAATCCCTGCCAACAGGAGGGATGGTGGTTTTTAATGTGTTACACCCTATCTGCTTTTAGGGGGCAGAATTACTATCCTTGTGTACACAGTGGCGTAGTAGCCTACAGGCCACTTTTGATAAAGCCATCACTGGCTGGTCCTTTTGACCTTAAAGACATCCATTTGTCTGTCGGTTTGTGTGTCCAACCCATTACATCCATCTCCCTCTCCTCCTACATAATAAACCACCGGATCATACTATCGCATTTCATTTAATTTCATCATCAATGTTGTGTCTTTTATGTTTGTTTGTTTTTTCCCCCCTTATCCCTCCCTCGATGGGGTTAAGAAAATAAATGAAAGCAGACTCGTCGTTTCATATCAAATGCTTTTGCCGGTGCATATTTTATATTGATTGAGATGAAAATGTAGCGGGCTGATGCAAGCCATCTTTTTCCAAAACCACAAAGAGCGTCATCGCTAAATATAATTCCATTATATCATTGTAAGATTACATATATTCCGTCCTGTGTGAGTATCTGGGATTACGGGTGGCTGGCATGCCTGTAAGGACACAGGGTGTGAACTTGTGGTTAGAGATCAGGCCAGCTGGCAGAACAGAAGTGACCTCGTCCTGCTTGGTTTAAAGGCTGACTATGCCGCAGGCGCACCATGCATACACTGCTCCTATTGATTTCTCTTCAAAAACAGACAATATTCAAAACCTGTCTGGGATGTTTCATTTATTGCGTACTTTCATGAAATAATTTGCAAGTTAAATGGCATTATTATCGAGTACAACAAGGGCCCGTGTCATAATATGCAAAGCAAAAGATACTTGATGTTTAATCCTGCTCGAAATGGTAGTGAAAGGCCTCATGATCTCTTCAGAACAGCTTGTGTCAGGTCTTCATTAACTATTCAAATTTTTGCTAATTTTGAGTGGAGCCAGATGAGTTTACTGTCTGGGTGTGTGAGTAACATGGGGAGGTGCGTGTGCACGCACGCACGTGTATGCGTGCGTACACACACACACACGCACACGCGCGCGCGCGCGCGGCAGGCCGTTGTCTGAACAGTGAACACACATACACTTGCTGTATAGGCACTTCCTGATTGGAAGTGTCAACATGGCTTAACATGTGACTTCTAAGTGCATGTTTACATTTACTACTCTGTCTCTGACTGAAACCAGGTCAGCCCTGTTACTGCCTGCTTTAAACGACTTACCTAATCCCCTGTCATTACCTGGAACGGGCCCCACGTCTCGCCTGTGGCCTGAAATAGCCTTGGACCTCAGGCTTCCACTGTCAAACCGCTAATTTGCAGTTTCATAAATGCAGACTGGGACACTGGCGCTAAAGATAAAGTGGGCTCATGGCTGAGTGGCTGAGGTGGAGGTGCTAGTGCGAGTAGGGGGATCATGAAGTTAAGTCTACCTGTAGACACACCTCAGCAACAGTTAGCTGAAATGGGACTGGCTTACAGACGCAGTCAGTCAGGTGCTTTTTTATTAAGAGGAGGGGGGCTTGTTCAACTGACTCCAGACTCGTGACAGGTTCGCCTTATGCAAAAAGGCAATGCAATTGCGACAACAACAGGTGCATATTTGTTGAGATTCACAAGTTCCTCAGTAAGATATAGGGATAAATGTAAAAATCTATGCAGAGGCTCAGGCTGCAGAGCCTTCAGTCGTTGAGGACACATATCCATGACCCACGGTGGTTTTTGGACTATATGCACAACACTGATTTCAGACAGTTGCCATAGAAGCGACAGGCTTGTCAGGTGTAAACCTGACACATGAAGGTTGATTCCCTCCCCGACAATCAGTCACTCATCTCAGACTATACCGCAGAGATCAAGGCGAGAGCTGCAGCCTTGCTGATTTTGGTCCCGTTCTGAGATGGTCATAATGAAAAATAATTAGACAAGGGGAGGAGAGGAGAGGAGAGAGGCTGATAGCCCCGGGCAGATGTCCAGGAGGTTACACTATACACACAGGCCTCCCTCACGTCAGTGATGGTAGTGGAGTGTGGAGAACCCCCCTTATATGAATAGCATGCTACAATGTGGAAAGCTGACCTGCAATTGACTTACATCATGATCCAGGGAGATAGGTAGGAATACTTGCATGTGGCTATTTGCATTAACATTTGTCTGCCATATACTGTACAGACAAGGTACAAAAAAAAGCAAGCAGGAAAGAAAACATGTTGTTTGCTTATATTTTCATGGACATTGGCTTCTTTTGTTTCTCCAGTGCTTGGCCGTCATAAGCAGTACACAGAGCTTGGGGAGCTGGAGCCTGGGACAAGTAAAGCCATGTCACATGCAGCATGTGTGCCGATACAGTTTTCTGCCACCAATGATCCATTAGAATGACTGACGGCGGTAATGAACTAAGACAAGATAACGCATGGCACCATTCACGCGTAACCGCCGCAGAATCCCACAGTGACACATGTAGCCTACAATATGAGGGCTGAGGGGAATGTAATGGGCCCACTGAATATGAATGATACTTGGTGTTATTATCACTGGACACGCTGTGTGTGATTAATATGTCAAATTCCTCTTTACACTGACTCGGGGTGTGTGATTTATTTCCTTTTTTTTTTTTTTTTTACGCCTCGCCTTACCTTCCATCCAGCCGAGCTGTTACTGTCGCCCTTATCCTTGAAATAGGGCACATAGCGGACCATCCAGTCGTATATCTGTGACAGTGTGAGTCTTTTTTCCGGGGTGCTCTCTATGGCTCGGGTAATGAGATCGGCGTAGGACTGGTTGCCCCACGCGTTCCGCCGCGAGGACTTGGCTTTGCGCAGCTGCCCGGTGACATCGAGCGCCGCGCCGGCCAGGCATGGGTGCGTCGCGCCCGTAGGAGCCGGCGGGGCGCCGGCCGGGTGCTTCAGCTCTCCCGGCGTTCCACCCACTCGTCCCGCTCTGCAGCCGGCGGGGATGTCCTCCGGTTCCACCTTGATGCTGGCCAGCGGAAGACCCCCGCCGCCGACCTCGTGTCCACCGGGGAAATCCTCCGGACAAGGCATCGGCCAGGTGCACGAGCGAGGCCGACTTTGCGGCTCGAAATCCGAATCGATATCAACCTGATGAGCCTCTAAATCGTCGTCCACCATCATCAACATTTGGCTTCAGTATGTGATGGAATAAATCAATCAATTGAAGAAAATGTGAACAATAATCTCCACGATTCCGCGTATTGTGTTCAATATCACTTCGCCGTTCAAATCCGTCTCGTGACAGGGATATTAAGCCTACTGTCTGATTCAATAAGTAACAATTCAATGTAGGAGCCGGTGGCTGAGAAGGAGCATGACTGATGCAGGCGAAAATCACAGCCTTGCGTGTAAAGATTTTAGCAGTAATAAAATTAATAGCAGCCTTTCGTCCATTTTACCTGTAGTAAAATGCGCGATGATCGCCCAATTGCTGACGATTTGACAGTCTACATCACCTAGAACCAGACAATCCCAGATGCATGCCAGCGCCAGTCTAGAGGCTGCTCGGGTCCGTCTACACAGCAACAGATGATAATTCAGATAAGGAGCATATTTTGCTCTCTCGTCGTCGATAAATTCCGCCAGGAGACAACGCGGAGACCGGGGATTCACCGGGGCTGTGCAGAGGGCATCATCCAATGAGGCGATAATGCGTGATTACCGTGAATTATTCAATCTTCCTATAGTCTGTGCGGATTAAGCCGTGGCAACATGCGACCCAAACTGTCTGCGCGTCTAAATGAAGACGCATGTGACGAATTACAAATCGATTCAATTCCAGTCAGCGCGAGGGAAAAACAGTCCAGTAGTAAGCAATCTCTAATAGTCCACTTTTCACGTTGATGGGGAGAAAAAAAAGAGACTTCTATGATCACTATATCCTATACTCCTCCCGGTCCCTCGCACACTCATATGTAGTGTGTCTCTTTCCTCTCTTTCTCACTCGCACATCGCACACATGTTCTCATTTGCTTACAACTCGTTTCGTCGATGTGAACCGATGATGACGCGCGGGCGCTGTAGTGGAGATGCTGCCAATTGGAATGCGCTCATGAAATCAATACTCCCAGAACATGATTACAGAGAGAGAGAAAGCATCCCCTAGCCCTCTTCCCCCCCCCCCCCCCCCCCCCCCCCCCCCCTCTGCATCATATTCATTATATCTAGCCCAGAGAGGATGCAAAAATCTAAATCAAAACTCCGAATAACTGTCTGGCGGGGCACATTGGAGCCTCTGCCTCTTTCTGTTATTATCTAGCTCAATTTGCAAACACGTGCATCGATTTATATCTCTAGGTCACCGTCGACAATAATTTCTCCGCCATATAATATTACAGCATCCATAAATGCCCTCCAGAGACCTCGCTGGTATAGCCGTGAGATGGCAGCATGGCTACACGTGAGATGCTTCACCTCTGCACAACTCATATAGGCTAATTTTCCATATTGCGATTAAACAGATTTAGCTCAGATCATGAGCGATTAGGTGACCCCAGATTTTAATCCAGGAGGGAGTGAGGTGAAATGAGGTCTTTTTCAGAGTCACGCGCCTATGGTATTACAATCATATTAGGCTACTCATATACAATCATCATGGGGGGGGTGGCGGTGGGGGACTTTTATCTTCCAAAATCGAGCGTGCCATTAAAGCGAGCCTCAACGCTGTGCGACCAGGAATCCAGGATGTTACGCTGTAGACGCACAGCCCTCGTCTGACCCATGTGCGTAATTCTCCAGATTGCTACTACAGTGACCGACCGAGGGGATTCCGCCCCCGCCCCAGAATGAGAGGCACGGCCCCCTCTTTCGTCAGGGCTGGAGCGTGGGTTCAGGTGGTCTAATACAATTGGCTGCCTGCTATGATCTCTCTGGGTCTATATATAGCATGGCTTATGTTCTGTACAAATCAGGATGATTCAATTGTTCAAATTGTTGCCTTAATCTATATCCAGGGAATGGGATGGTGGTGCTGACCTCACATGCACTCTTTTGCAATAATATGTTTTACATGACTTTTGGTACAGATAACACCTGGGAGCTGCTAGCCTATACAACCATGAAACAATTAGGAGAATAGTCTAGTATTAAGAATACTAGTGCCATAGGTCATGCACTCATCAATGGTATTGTTGACATATTTCTCTCTATATCTACATTTCCAAAATGTC
The DNA here is from genome assembly GCF_964188405.1 of Protomyctophum parallelum. Lineage (NCBI taxonomy): Eukaryota > Metazoa > Chordata > Actinopteri > Myctophiformes > Myctophidae > Protomyctophum > Protomyctophum parallelum. The sequence continues at coordinate 50,928,582 of NC_139698.1, forward strand.
TATATGGATTAAAAGTTCAAACTAGCAACCCTTCTTAATCTGTAACCTATAGACACCCACAGACATAATAAATCATAATCCTTATGATTTTACCCTGCCTGGCCAACCTAGTTACGATGATGTAACACTGTGTAACAACCACACAAACAACCAACAGCTCAGTGAGTAATGAGCGTGACCTCTTATTTGGGCTCGCTGGTATATGACTGCGTTCAGTGCATTGCGTGTCTGAGAATAGATAACAGCAGAACATAGCATCGTCTCTCTCCAAACGGTGGGCTACAGCCTATATTCTGTCAGTCTGGGGTTCCAAATAAAGCAACTCATCTTTTTTTTTGGTCACAGATGGTATTGTGGGGTAATACGTCTCAGTTTGAGACCGTCTAGGAGTAATAACACACCCTCATTTCTTTTCCGAGCGACACATATAGTTCATAACCAGACATACGCACCAAAACAAGCTCCTCATGCTGCACAGTGGCTGAGATTGTCTGGTTGAACCCCACCCTCTGTGCACGGCGCACACCTACTGAATCTATTTAAAAAGTTGCACAACATAGCCTCTGTCTGCACTCAGACCATGGGTGATGTTAAGAGTGATGTTGGGAAATTTGTGTCAGAAAATAGCGTATGAGTTGAAATGTGGCATGATGTGTCATGACTGTGTCATGGAATGACTAAATGCCCGGCATCGTTGGAACCACATGGCCAAACATGCCAGTTTGCTAATAACAATTTTGCTTCTGTCAAAACCGGCCCCGTGTGTTTCATTCTATTTACAGTTAAGGCATCAGTCACACTTATCCAGAGCTACGTACAAGTGCAAGATCTGAGTATAGATGCCATGAAGCCTAGTCAACAAACGGGGTAAATGGTAGAATAAGTATAGAGCGCAAAGAAAAACGAGTTGGTTTCTTGTTCTTTTCAGTTAGCCCTATATGTGTGGCAAGTACCAAAACAATGCCCAGCTGAAATATTTAGCTCTTCACAGTTCTTTAAAGTCATATAGCAAAAAACCAATACAGGGATTTCCTATTATACTGTTCTTTTGCATTTAGTATGTGTAACTGATATAGTTAAAAACATAGCATAACATAACATAAATCATTGATACACTTGGGGAACTTAGGTGATAATATTATGCTACCCAAGTCTTTCATTTCAGCACATGGCGTTTACAAATAATAATACCCAGTGTCAAGTGAGCTTTGGAAGCGTTACAAACATTACATAAGATGTCTCTAAGGCACATAGAGAAAGTAATGCATCATGTCTGTGTAGAGGTGACTTGACCCAATCAAGCAGACTTGTGCAGGACAACCTCTCATGACTAGGTAGAGCCAGAGGAGCAAAATAGTACACATCACATTATAAGCAATGGGAGCGTCAAGAGTCTGGGTGTTCGGGCCTCTCCAGGCAGACTTTGCTACGCTGTCCCCATACCAGACATTCCAAAGGCAGAAGGGCTGGCTTCAGGCTCTCTGTGGCTGATCCCGGAACAGCATGTTCCACACAGCCATGCAGGGATCACTCCCAGCCAGCCACAAGCAAAAGGCACCAGAGCACCACAGCAACAACAACAAGGCAGAGCTTTGTTCTTGTGAATTTTCACCCTGGAAAAAGCACTGCGGAATGCCATTCACATAACAAAAAGGAATGCCATTTTCTCCCTCTGCCCTCCCGCCCACTGCTGCTCGCCCAGTCCCCTTTGCCCAAACCACTTGTGCCATCCTCACAGCATCCGCACAGTGTTATGCAAGATACACTATGCCACTGTTGAGGGACTGAGGATGGGGGCGGAAGCAGGGGAAGCCACAAGGAGACCGTTGGGAGATCGATGGCCGCTCTGGGAAAACGCCTCCACTCTTGGTTCTCCTCCTCTCCCAGTTCCACTCCCCTCCAAAGCGTCCAACCCACACCACTTTAACGAGCATATGGGCTCCCAATGACACAGGAAGGAGAGGGCCCCGATCCAAGTATCGGGAATGTTCCTGAATAGGCTAAGGCCGGATTTCAACCCCTCCGTGGCATCAGCCCAGTTTTTTGGGGCCCGACTTAAAGACTTCCTGCCCCGGGCAAGAGCCAGCTTATTGTGGCACAGATCTTGGCAACACTTGCACCAAGTATGAACATAATGTTCAGTGGCAACAAAGGCAACTCGTGCCAAGAGTTTTAATTAAGGCTGCACTATGGAATGGAGAGCAAAGCCACGCGCAGGTAACCAAAGGTATAAACAAAAACAGGTTTAATCCATTCTGACCTGAGATCAGATTAAAAAAATGTGTATTACATCCTGACAGTTTCATTATTAACCCATTCTGACCTGAGATCAGATTTAAAAAATGTCAGTCGTTCTTCGATTTTTCAAAAATAGCAGACCTACAAGCTCATATCGCGCCACTCGGTGGCGCGATATGAGCTTGTAGATCTGCTATTTTTCAATAGATAAAGCATAACATGATGCTAACACCAGAATGGGTGCCCGTTCAGAATGGGTTAAATAAATCTGCCATGACACATTAATTATACGTACCTGTTAAAACACTTCACATAAAAGAGAAAAGTCATTGTGCTTTTTACTGCAGAGATGCAACAAACATACTGTAATTGTATGATAATTAATTGTGCTGCTTAGTTTTGACTAGAAATATAAAGGCACAGGTGGACAATAGCAATTAGCATTATCCATCATCCAGCAACACACTGCCAGTCAGACATAGCACGCCATAGCACTCGCAACATAGCTCTGCTACTCCAAGAGTTATACTCTTTAATCACTTTTAATTTGGTTTTTCCGTTTTGGGTAACATTTTCTCAATTTTCTAAAATAGCAGTAGATTAGTTAATCAGGTATTTAAAATAAAATAGTGCATCTGATGTTGGACAGCAGATAAAAAAAAGATTACACATGTATTAATGTATTATTATATTATTGTAACTTGTGAGCATAGCATTAGGGGGAAAAGTTACTATACTGAATTTATCAAAAAAATACCACAAATTGTAAAAGGCCAATCATTTTGATGAACATTGGAACAGTGTCCTCTCTCTCCCACATTCAAGGGCTTAGCTGTCTTTCGGAGTAGCGGTTCTCTGGTTGTTCTGGTCTCTTAGTTCAAATAAACCAAGCACAATATATCTTGGCCTGAAGCAAAGGGGGTCTACTCTTTGCGCAAGACATTGGGTTGGCTTGAACCACAATGTCTAAAGAGGCCTTATGCCAAGGCACTGATTAGCCCAGCTCCAACTCTGGCCTCCCAAAACAACACAAATAGAAGAGGCAGAATGAGTGTCAATCTCATCACCAAAGAGCAATTAATTCCACCAGTGATTCTCAAACTTTTTAAATTCAAGGACCCCCCAGTTTGGTATGCATTATTAGTCCACGGAAACCCCATAACTCTGAGAATGTACAAATGCAACAAAATGCACCCTTTATAGATCCATTTGGTTCCAGTTGTACATTCTCACCTTTAAAGGGTCTGATGAGGACCCCCTGGAATACCCCCCAGGACCTCACTCTGAAAACTGTTGTACTATTGAAGTGGAGGAAAGACAGCAGACTGCCAGTGCATGTGTGCTGGACACACATGAATCCTTGGGCAAAGGAGGCATCTGTCTCCTTAATACATAATTTACTTACAGTTGAAACATCATGTCTTTAGACCCGAGGGCCAGAAGTCTGCGTTTGCTGGTTTGAACATAAAATATATATATTAAAAAAAACTGTCTACATCAGATAAGCTGCTATGATTTACTGTCCACTTGGTGTACTGTGTGACAAAGTGTTCAAAACAATGAAAACTGGACTGAGACCTTATGCACAGTAAAATATTGTCACTTTCGGACATAAGCTACCGTATCTCCATATTTCTGCTTATGTTTTCCCCTTTGTGAATGTACACCCCACACCCCACAACAGCGTCATGCAAAAGTAGCCAAAATGGGCCCGCCGCTGACCTATAGCTGTCCAGGCACATACACCACATACAGGCTCTAACGCAGCCCGACAGCGCGTTGTGGGTTCGAATCCCGATTCCGACAACCTTCACTGCGTGTCGCTCCCCACCTTTCTCCGTTTCCTGTCTGTCCCATAAAAGCCTTTTTTTTTAAATAGCTTCTCTACAAGCTCACAACACATTGAAATGTATTTATTAATTAGATATTTTTGGGGCCTTTTCTGCCTTTGATAGAACATCAATGGGGAGAGAGTGGGAATGACAGGCAGCAAAGGACGTCAGGATGGAGACTCGAGCCCACGACACGCCGTCAGGCAATGTGGTATGCGCCTGGACCGCTACGCCAGCGGGCGCCACCACATTGAACATCTTAAAGTGAAAGTTCAAGTAGTCAATTCCGTCCGTGGGTTTTTATAAATATGCAACCACTATAGTGAAAACAAGTATTAACAAGAGCGCGTGACTAAATAACCACGTTGTATCCATTGGAAACACACAGGTTATTTCCTGAAGTGTATAGGCCTATAAGGGTTTTAGACAAGCTTTCTATAGCCGACAGCGACGATATTGCAGCGGACAGCATACATACATACAGTACCTATTCTGAAGGCTGCAGTCATCTCTTCACCTTTCCGCTCCACTGAGCTTGTCCTCGTCAGCCTTGATGTGCAGGTAGGTCAATGAGCAGAGACAGCCACCTGCCCTCTGGTCCTCCCTTCAGACTTTCACACACTCACTGTACATTGCTGTCCGTCCTGACTGCAGACCACCGCACCACACAGGGTATTATTAGCAGTGGTGCAGAGTAACTAAGTACATTCACTCAAGTACTGCAATCTTGAGATGATTTTACTTTTACGTTAGCATATATTTAGCCTCTGCAGAGGCAAATGTTCATTCCCAAACCACAATTAACTGTAGTTACTTTGCTGTTTTAGAGTATTATAAAACATACATTAACCACTTTATAGCCTTGTTTTATACTGAGACTATTTGAAAATAGGAAATCTTACAAGTTCACAACGGGTCGCACATTGTCAGCTTTAGATCAGCTATTTTCTAAGCATTTTGGCAAATATGCACGAATTCTGAAAATATTTGTGAAAATTGACATTCTGCATAATGAGCAGGCTATATTTATGTTTGGTACTTTATTTTGCACTTTTACTCGAGTACTCGAGTATTTTCTACATTTGTGGTATTGATAAGTTTGCTGAAGTACAACATTGAAATACTTCTTCCCACCACTGGTGCAGATGGTATATTATTAGCAGCACTCACAACATATATGCTCGCATTATTATAACAACTGACAGGATGTGCATTCATATATACTTACTTCAATCTCCATCCTCGGCCGGACATAATGACGGCCTCCGCTATAGCAAAAGGGCTATTTTGGAATTCAGCATGACGAGTGAAGAACCTCCGGGCGTCTGTGGCGCTTTCATGTGTAATAGCCCCAGCTCAGGTTGCCATGAAAAGGGCACTAATGGGTTAACATTAGAAATGAGAGGGGAAGGGAGGGAAAATCAATGCTTTTGTGCACAGGCAAGAAAGGAAGGCTTTCACAGGTCTATGTATCATTAAGCAATTGAGAAAGCTAATTAGAGTGTGTGTGTGTGTGGGGGGGGTATGAGATGTGCAGATCTCGCCGCTAATTATTTCCATGGCAACCACTGCTCATGTGTTGATGATCTGAGGTGGCAATTCAACTGCCTCTAACCAGAGACCTTGGGTTGGAAAGAAAGTGTGAGGGAGACACCTAGTGGTGATTGTGCAGACCTTTTCTCAAATAGCAGAAGTCAGACAAGTTAACTTTGGAAAATAAATTGGCTTTAATACACCTGGAACATTCTTTGACAGAATTGACCTATTAGCAAAACAAGGTTGTGTCATTACAAAATATGCCAATATTGGCCTGTACCAATTAAATGCACAATACAGTATGTGAACACTAACAGGTACTCATTCAGAGCCTAGGTACAGGGTTCGATTTGCAGCGGGTCATTTATTTGTATGGTCGGTGGGAATATGATTTATCCCTGCGTCTGGTCAGACTGGATTAAAGACATCAATCTGGGAAATGTAGACTGATTGATATTAATCTTTGGAGATATGACAATTTAATGACTTATTTTGAAATGCATGTTAAGCCCATTAACCCTGGGACTGGCATCCCTATTTGTTGGGCAAATATTAAAATAATCACACTTGCGTGAAGTGAGCAGCACCTTTTATCATGAAAAGTAGATCTACAAGCTCTAAACGCATCACAATGCGAAGTGATGTAAGCTTGTAAATCAACAATTTTTTGCTATTTGTAGTACAAATAAGTTAGAGTTTAATAGTTTAACCCATTCTGAACGGGCACCCATTTTGGTTAAAAAAAAATAGAGATTTATATTCAGTGACTGTCTATAGGGGATCCATTGCTAGTGTGAATGTGCAGGGAGTTGATGTCTATGTTGACATGGGTCACTTCCATGTGTATTTGTTGTCTGTAGAAATTGTGCTACTGTTATCTATTACAAATGCCATTAACATTAAAATAAGATCAGGTTGTGTTAGAAGTGAAGTGGCCCTTTAAGGGAATTAGGAAGTTGGCCCAATCATGACACTCCCCTGACTCGTCAAGTCTGATTGGTTACACCAGGCTGTAAAGGTGAGGGATCAGTGACTGAGACTCAGCAAACACACCCAGAGAGCAGCAAATGCTAACAAACAAAGAACCAGAAAGAAGCAAATAAACACCCATAGAAACATTGTCAACATGGCTGTGAGTACTAGCAATATTATATGTTAATTGGATGAACTTAGTAACAATGAAATGATTCCCCTCAAGGCTTTTCTCACTGTGGGAATTGTTTGAAAATGTGGTTTAGACATATTGATATTTCTTGCCCAATATCTGAAACGGACCCTAACTAACCCTAACTGGGGGGGCCACTGCGGGGGCGGAACTGGGGGCTAGTGGCACTTGGGGGACCTTACTAATCACAATGAACTTTAGTTTTAGGACAAGGCAAAGCGCAGGCCGCCACAAAAGAAGTCCATTTGCCCACTGTGCACTGGGGAATTCTACCTGAAATCCCACCTGCAAAACAGGCACCACATGAAGGATGAGGAGCGGCGCCTGGTACAGGACTATGTCCACGGCAGGTAAAGTCGACTCCAGGAGCATCATTGTTAAATGAAAATATGATTATTGTTTAATGGTGTGATAAGCAGACACTTTCTACACTAACGTGGCTTACCTTGTATTCGTTTGTTAGGGCTCAGAAAATGGACAGCCATGTCTGTCCAATGTGCGACAAGACAGGCTTGTCAAGGTTGGACAAGCACCTGAAAATAGTTCATGAGGTCAAGGTAAGTTAATGTTTTTTTGCTTACTACTAGAACCACCCAAACAAAGATTTATATTCAGATCACTTTGGCAAGATGTTCGCCCCCTTGGCTTCTTACGTTCCCCATGACATGTTGAAGTCAAATCCTGCCAGGGAACACATATTGGGTCAATAAAAAATGTACGACACAATAACCAGTGATTGCTAAGGCTGTACTTTTCAACAGGCAAGAGGACATGAAAGCCCATATTGTTACAGCAAAACGCATGCTGTGTCCAGAAAAGCTGCGAGCCCTGAGGGACACGGGCTTCAATATGGTGTCCTCCCTGGACCTGCACGGAGCTGGTGGTAGGTTCAATGACCATTACAATTATATTAATACTTGTGTGTTGTGTTTGTATTGGAAACCAAAATCTCCCTATCAAATCTATGTTAAAATGCCCAATTAACTGACCCTAAACATAGGTTAATAATGTGTGTTTCAGAAGATCCTGTAAATCCACCAGCACAGGCCCCCACCACCTCTGCCGCCACCCCGGCCAGCGCCCCTGAGCGTAGCCCCTGCCGACACTGTGCGGCACACAAGTCAGAGGTGTACAGGTTACATGTTGTGGTGGAAGGCCTCAAAATGGAAATAAAAAAATTAAAGGATTTCCAACTGTGCAATGCCACCGCCACCGCCACCTCCTCCCAGGCGGTGAGGGTTAGGCGGGTTAGGCGCCCAGTGATCATTCTCTACGAGATACTAAAGTTACGTCTGGGCATCGCGGAGAGGGAGGGCCAAGGAGCAGCCTCGTGTCATTTTGTTTAATAAAAGTTGTTCTTTTGTTTAATGAAAGTTGTTTTTTTAGTTTAATAAAAGTTGTTTGTTTACAATTGAATCGGAGTGATCATTCTAGGATGTACCAGGTAATAGGAATAGCTGGGGGGTGGGAATAGCACTTGGGGGGGTTAATGTCTGGGGAGGCACTGGGGCGACAAAAGGTGGTCCACCCACATCTTTGGGGAATTGGGTGAAATGGTTATTTACCCTAACGTAAATGGGTTAGGGTTTTGGTTAATGGGGTTTTCTAACATAGGAGTTGAAGGGAAATTTGGCTTGACTTTATCATGCAGACGTCAGCCACTTTAGTGTCGTGACCTTGACTTTGGACCACACATAAGTCCGCTCACGGGGTGATGCGGGTGTTCAAACACAATCCATTCTTTGCAGCAGAGTCTTCTGCACGTGCAGACATCTCCATTATGATCCCAGCATGTACGGTTCACGAGGGGTCACTCAAAATGTTTCACATCCCCAAAATCTAGGCAGGCTTCAGAATGGGGCCTCCCCAGCTCACGCCACACCCACTCCCTTTCGGAGCTGTGTGTGGCTGGCTGGCTGGCTGGGTCTGAGCATGAAAACAGCACACCGGAACCGGCCCGTCCCCCCGGGCGCGTGTGTTCATGGGGGTCTGGATGTTCTGGGGAAACCCCCGGGGACCCCCACACATAATAATAATAATAACGTAATTAGGGTTAAAAAGCTTGTAGGTCTGCTATTTTTGAAAAATCGAAGAGCGACTGACATTTCTAGAATCTGATCTCAGGTCAGAATGGGTTCATCAGACCAGTGTGTGTCCAGTGGAAACCTCGTATGAATCTGATCTCAGGTCAGAATGGGTAAAGTGGTAGAGATGAAAGCAGAAAATGTCCCCCGTTTTCTTTTCTTTCCACAAATTGAACCCTGCTGAAGTATAAAATAGATGCCACGTGTTCTTACTATCCAAGCTATCCAAACTATCCAATTACTACAGTTTTGTAGTTTCTCTTGTTGCGTCATATTATTATTAGCCTTGCATAGCCAGACAATCTGAGCTGATCTCCATCTACTGAAATGACCATCCAGGGACATTAAACGAAATGCAGGGGATCAACCAACGAGACTTTGCATTGGTTCTACCGATGCAGTTTGTTTTGAAAAATTCCAAATTATTTCTATCTAGGTTCTTGACCATGCATTGAATTCAGAAGTCCCCAGATGTTTCTCCAATAAATCTGGCTATCATATAATTAACAAATCAACCCAACGACTATCTGAGCAGATGATGGTTTACTTTACTGTTGTATATATTGATCTCTCCTTTTAAGTATGCACGACTCCATTGAGAACAGTGGCTTCAGTGACAAGTCAGCCAGCTTGCTTAATCACAGGCTGATGAAAAAACTAAACTAACAAAAACACAAGGCGTCAGATGAGTCCATGTCATCCAGAAGGCATCATCGTGATTCACGACGGAATTCAATGTCTCTGTTTGCTGGGGTCGATCTTCTCCAGGTGAACCAAGGGCTTGAGCTGCTCGGCAAAACTGCGCATTTCCTCCGACATGGTGTCCTGGCCTGCGGGTGCCAATACATTCAGCTCTACCAAGTAGGACAGTGACAAACGTTCCGTGTTCTCCGTGTTCCCCGGCACCAGGATGCGTGACAACTTGCTGACGACAATTTTCATCGCGCCTTTGCGGAATATGTGTCCGTTGGCCACAAACTCGTGGTCCATGCGGAAGCCCATCTCATTGAGGAAGTCTGGCAAGGTGTGCGAGGCCGACACGTCCACACAGTTACGCACCAGGGCATGGCGGCTCTTGTCTCCCACCTCGGGTTGGCCCAGATAGCGCAAGTGCCACGGCGCCGTGGGGTGGGAGAGTGAGCGACGGGCGCGCAGAATGAAAGGGTTGCCCTGCTGGCCCTTGAGGAGATAGACAAGCTCGTGATCCGTAAACGGCTCGGGTTCCATGTTGTCACACAGTCCTCGGAGGCGATGCAAGAGGCTGTCAAGTGCCTGGTCTAAAACGCTGCCTGAAACAATAGTACAAGAGCCATGTCATTGTTCTAGTAGCACTAGGAACAAGTGAAGAAAGCATACACACACACATCCACAGTTTAAAAAAGCCAGGTGCTGTCTGTGCAGAAGTAAACGAATAGAATATGCACAGTGCACACTGGCTAAAATTGTCTGAGAAAGGGCTACCAGGCCTCGAAACGTCAACTGGGTGGGTGGTAAATAAACAATACCTTTGGAGCTTGGATTAGTGTTACCTTGTAACAGATACTCCATCATGTTAATTGTGCCGGTGACCGGCATTGCCGTGACGGGTGGAGCCTCCATCTCTCCTCTGGCCCCCTAGAAACGTTTCTGTATTTCAACCTGAGGGTACAAAATGTGTTTGTGTCATAATTATTATTTCATTCATTTGAGCTGCTCACTAAGGCCTACTGACATCGTTGATTCTAATTTGGCAAAAAAGCTTCTTAGCATGTCACTAGACATTAGCATTTGACTGGTGGCTATAATTTTCCACAACACATGAATTCAGGGCTCATCAATTTCTGTACGCCGATAAATGTGTCCGTGGCAAGACTTGTCCATGTCTTGTGGCAAATTATGTACTTTTAGTTGCATTTATACATTCATCTCAACATTTACTTCAAAACATTTAAAATAAGAAAGTTATAATTTAACTCTGCACTAGATAATTTATTTATAATTGGACACTTGACACTCAAATAAAATCTGAATATAATTGGTAGTCTCTCATCATCATGATATTGAATTATTCAGTCTGTTCATATTCACATGATAACTACAACAACCATTGTTGTGTGGACAATTACATTATAGGGACTTATTAGTTCCCATTTGCTGGTATACTGCATTTACGCATTTTGATGTTTGGTAGAATAAATTATGTTGCACAGGCTTTGATTTTGACATTATTATTCCACTGTGTACATGGGGCCTGGCACAGAAGTGAGACTGGCATCATGTTGAAAGTATTTCTATGTTTGTATGAATGAAAGGGTTGCGTTTGTTGATAAAGGCACACTGACTCTCTTAGGTGAGTTTGTTCTTTCATGAATCGTTTGTTGAACTTGAGAGGTAGATCAGTCAGCCCGGGACACTATTGAGTGACTGAATGAAACATATTAGGTAAAAGCTATCAGCAATTTGCAACACTATATATATATTTTTATATTAGCTGGGTTGAATCTAGAGTCGCAATAGCAGCAATACCCTCCATTTGACAGCCCATTGATCAAATTGAAATTTCCGATCTGCTTGTATTGAACGATGTTAAGGTGGCTCCAGACCGATCAGACTGCAGACTAGTCTCTGCAGAGACTCCAGACTAGTCAAAACTAGTTAAAACTGTCAAAAGACTGTAAACAGACTGCAGCAGTCTGAGCACTATCAACCGACCACCGATGAGCAAATCCTGTGCAATATCTTTCCATACCAGGAGGTGGCAGTAGTCTGCTGTGTCCAGCCGGAAACAACTGCACCGTTTTGACCAAACGAAAGAACAACAACAACACTGTTGTGTGACTGTCATCAGTCATGCCAAGCTACTTCGATATTTATTTATATAGCCTACCATTCTACACCAGTAATATTTATTATGCCATCCAGATCGAGCAAAGTCATTGTCCATTCACAGTGAACACACGTTAACACGAGTTTTGATTTACAACCAATGCATTAATTATTTTGAAGGTTAGGAATGAATGATTAAATTAATGGATTGATATATTGATATGATGCTTTGCTTTTATTGTGATTAATTGTTTACATGATAGTGAATTCATAAATAATGAACAGAGCGAAAAGATGGTATGATAATAGCATGTCATGATCTGGAGAAAAACTCTGTTCCACTCAGGCTCATAGCTGTAGAAAGTTATAGCAACCATAACAACAGAGTACAGACAATAACAAACCCCTCTAGCTCTGCACTTCCGTCTCTTTGATTGACAAGCTAAACAACCAATGAGGGTGCTCTACAGAGCCTTTAACCCACACCCCCACCCCTCTTCTCTATCGACTGGATAAATCCGTCTGTGAACGACCAAACATGTAGGGTTTCTTACGATCCTCGTCGATAACGTCAAGATTATCTATCGACCTCCTGCCGACAGGCAAGAGACGGCAGAAATCCGTCACGATGTAAAATCGTGGAGGAATCTCCGCAGTGTGGAGTTGGCTTTAAACTCACCAACATGCAGCTGTATGACAACTGGCAAGCTTTCATAAAATATGTTTCATAAAAATCTATTCTTGGCTGAAACCCAATACCGAATATAGGAAACAGTTGGCCGAAAACAGAATAGCCGATCAGAACATGATTAATAATTATTATATATCATTTATTATTTTTGACCAGTATTTGTACCAATTGCTTTCATGGCAGTACCTTTGTTGTAGAGCTACATGATAATGGCAAATGATTACATTTTGTTCACGTCATTACAACCAAACAGTAGGCTAGGTTACGACAGGTAACCCCGGTTCTTTGACTATTCGGTTTCGGCTCTAAAATTAACCCAACCGAATATGCCTTTTTGCCACAATTCGGCCAATATATTCCAGTGGCCGAATATTCGGTGCATCGGCATCCCTAGCTTGGAGTTTGGAAGCGCTCGTTTTCATTAACGCGTCGCCGGCTTAGGGTTGACAACAGAGTACAGCTACTACAGCCTCTTGCAATGGGTCTGGTCCACAATATTCGATACACCAACCAAGATACCCATATAGAGTATGCACATGCATGATTTTCCAATCAGGCCACGCACCCCTCATCTAGACTGAGTGGCAAAACATGAGCAGCATGGAGGGTTGGAGTTTGGAAGCGCTCGTTGGAAATCACTCAACCGTCCTGCGTACCACCCGTTTCTAAATGTCACATAATGCAGGAGGCAGCAAAATGGTGTGTTATTGAAAACAAGCACTTCCAAACTCTGACACTTAGAAAAATAATAAAAATAATCTTGACAGAAAGTAGCTCATAACGTTTCTATGGTCGATTTTTATGAAACAAAAACTTTGCAGATAGAAAGTGGATAATTCAAGCTTTTCGTACAGCTGCAATGTTGGTGAGTTTAACATTGTTTAATGCAATCAGAAAGGACTTTTCTGTTTGGATGTATGGGCTGTCATGGCCAGAAAGTAGTTTTTGCCACTCAGTGGGAGCTCCCGCGTAACTTCCAGGTACGATGATGTCACGCGCATACCCTCTATACCTGTCTAATAAATACTTCCTTAATGTCAACGAAGTCCACACCCACAACACCAGAGGGAGTTCAACATACCATGTGCAACCCAGATCACAAACAAGGGACTAAATACATTTAGCTCCTATGCCACCAAAATGTGGAACACCCTACCAATGGTCATTAAGACATGCAAATCCCTTGACTCCTTCAAAACCGCTCTCAAAGGGCACCTACGGACGGCTGCAATTCGAAACTGGCCCCTGTAAAATCACCCCTTTTTACCTCCTCTATGATGATTTCCTGGTTTTTTTGGGCAATATACAAGTGTATATTTGTATGTCTCTAAATGTTATGATGAATTGAACATGGTAAACCCTATTGTAAATAAGTAATGCTTTATAGTGTCGTTAACAGTTTTGTATTGAGTTGTGCTTGAAATGTACTGCAATTCTGTTAATAAATACTTCAATCAAAGCCTTCTGCTTCCTGCAATATGTGCAAATTCGAAACAGGTTGTAAGCAGGGCCATTCAGCGACTTCAACGAGCACTTCCACACTTTGAATTTCTTGGCTATGGACCAGAGCTAGACATGTCTACGGTGGGCTTTTATCAAACAAACGCTTTGCAGATTGAAAGAGGATCATTCAAGCTTGCCCTACAAGCAGATCAGACATTTCAATTTGATCAATGGGCTGTCAAATGGAGGGTATTGCAACTCTAGATTGTTTCATTATAAAAAAAATAGTGTTACAATTTGCGACAAGCTACAAGTAAATCGATAATTATTTATTTGGTGCGATGTGATGGACAGAATCCACTTTTATATGACGACCATGAAAGGGGAAAAAAGTCATTTGGAAGAAATTACAATTATGGCCAAAATAGGGACCAAGCCAAGGCTTCAAAAGTGGTTAAGTTAAAAGCACGCTTGTTAATTCTTATGACAGTCGTGTTTCAGGGCTGGCTTGTTCTAAAGGTAAAGCTACGCTCAAACATATAGTTATGCATGTAGCTCTGTAGCCCTGGACCATGGCTAGTAGCTCTGGTCCATAGCTCTAACAAAGGCAGCAAGTCAAGAGCATTAAGGCTATGGACCAGAGTTAGCCTCTATCAGACTATGTAATACACAGGACCACAAAGGAAAAAAGGCAAGCCCTCAGGGCTTTTTGTGTTATCCTTAAGCACAATAGTTTAACTGTATCGTACCACTACTGTTTTCGACCGTTAATAAAGTATTCAACGACCGATCAATCAATCTGGTGCCTTACTTCGGAATGACGAGAGCTAGAGGTGTCCCTCCTCCGTCGGTACTGGCTCGCTCCCAAATTGCGGATCTGTAGGCCCCAGTGCCACTGCTTCTAAATGAATGGCTAGGTAGCTTACTAGCTAAAACACTGTTATAGTGCTATGCTTAAGTTAGCTAAGCTGTTCGAAGTTATGGTTTACTGTTTATTTAAATCCAATAGCTAATACTCAAAGAAACACAACTTTCAATGCTCAGTCAGATTCAGTTAATAATATCCTGACAACAAATGGGATCCATAGACTATATTAGCATGTGCCTTGTACTTTACTTGTCTTCTTCTTCTTCTGTAATGGTACTTCGTCTTCACTTCTTCTTTGTTTTGTTTTATGGCGGTTGGAAATCAACACAATGTGCATTATCGCCACCTACTGAACAAATGGACCTACTACTGGCGAACTGTGTGTCAGTGTGTGTGTGTGTGTGTGTGTGTGTGTGTGTGTGTGTGTGTGTGTGTGTGTGTGTGTGTGTGTGTGTGTGTAAGAATTGTAATAAACCCAAGCAAACAACAAAACTGTCTTTTTCTCATTTATTTACTAAACACACATACAAACACATCTAACTATACCGTGGTGTACACTGTACATGACTGTGGTCCCATGAGGCGGTTAGTAGTAGCTTGCTTGAGCACAAACTTTCAACTGGTAGGTAAATATACTGTAACACAAAATAATACAAAGAAAACACACTATTAAGTATTAACATCATAGATATATGGACTGTATAAACCGTAACAATATTAATATATCAAGGCCTTTTAATGTCAATAATAACACATATATGGGCATTAACATCAGCAGTCACACATTGGCATGTTCCTTCTGGGGTGCATACTTAGTTTAGACTAGTCATTGGTTATACTTAGTTTAGACTAGTCATTGGTTAGACATGGGTTAAGGTGCTGCCCCGTGGGAGGTTAGGTTTAGGGTGAGGGTTTGAGTTGTGGGACTAATGACTGGTCTAACCAATGACCAATTTAAACCAAAAACTGTCTAAATGAAGTACTGCACCCGTTCCTTCTCAGATCCGATACCTCCGAATTCACCCCGGTAACAGGTACGGTCGCCCCTTTTCCAACTCGTCCCCGCGAAAAGTGGATAACGGTCCATCCGGAATTTCGGAAAGTGAAGAACGGTCGCCCCAAAGCGTGGATATCTCACCCAGAACCCCTATACGATAGTAAAGCTGCACATGCGTACAACTGCCAGGATCGACGCCACAAGAATAAAGCGATCATCTCATGTCTCACACACCCAGGTTTCTACTACAGCTGTGATATGCTCACGTTCTTAGTGTGACCAATCAATCCTTTTTTTTTTAAAGATATCTTTTTACGCCTTTCATTAGTTTTTTGAAGGGACAGACAGTAGGCTGACAGGAAACGGGAGAGAGATGGGGGAAGACATGCAGTAAAGGCCGTGTCGGGCTCGGGAGTCGAACCCGCGGCACACTGCGACTGGATTACTAGTCGGGTTAAATTGTATTAGGCCTGCGCAAAAGGCTGCTATGCGTTATATCACATGAGTGAATATAAGAGTGCTAGACCTCACTTAACCACTAGATATTCATAGCCACTCATGAATGAACTACATTAATTTTGAAACTATATAAATGTAAATATAGATTTAACAGATAAAGGCAAACTGTGTGTGAGTGTGTGTGTGTGTGTGTGTGTTAACTAGAAGTGGTAGAGCGTTCTTCCTGCCTCTCAGGTGTCTCCCACGGTCCCTGGAGGAGAAGACATCCCTGAGGCACGCAGAGAAGCGCAGACAGCGGCATGACCGCGCTGCAAGAACTATCCCAACAGGTTCAACACACACCTGCCCCACGCCACATGTGGAAAAGTGTGCAGATCAGCAATTGGTCTTCACAGCCACATGGGGTGGCATAAGCGCCTGAAAAGGCCCTGAAAAAACCCCCCGGGAGATATGAAGTCATCATCGACTACGATGGACTGCCATAAGTAAGTAGTGTGTCTGTGTGTGTGTGTGTGTGTGTGTGTGTGGGTGTGTGTGTGTGCGCGTGCGAGTGCGAGTGTTATCTAGAAGTGGTTGAGCTTTGTGTCTCACCATCGTTTGTTTTCTAGAGAAAGTTGAGTTTGTCTGAGGTGTAAACATCATTGACATCAGATATGTGGGAACTGAGAGGTAGAGCAGAAGGGAACATCATTCCCTTCAGCTCAAACTGAGGTCCAGCATCAGAAGAGAGAGTGTCTACTCCCAGGAATGCAGTTGAAGCAGGTTCATGTGATGCTGTGGAGGCCTCCACCTGAAGAAGGAAGAACCAAAACCAACCTCACTGAATACCACCGCCAAATCACTCTGCATGATACTTTAATGCACTTTAAACATGCAGACATACGTGTGTATATGTACAGGGGTTGACACTAAGGTCTCAGAGGCACTTGCCCGTCGGGCAAGTACATGTCATGTTCTACTTGCGCTCAGCAGGGGAAAAGGCACGCTCTACTCAGACAGTTTTAAATAGTTTCAGGCGTGTGCTGGGTGCAGATTCCAAAAGAACATATAGAAAATGAATTACATCCGCACTTCCAGTCGAGTAAGAGTCTTTATTCATAAAGAATGTGCTCCGCAGTAGCAGTCATACCAGACAGACAAACGCGTTTCGGCGGTGTCAAAATACTTATAAATATTTTGACACTGACAAAGGCCTGCGCGCCGAACTCTTAAGGCCTATTCATAGTCTGGATTTTCGGTGGTAAAGTGACCACCGCTCCGGTGGTGAGCTGACCACCGGAGCTGAAATAACGTTGAGCGGTGGTGAGTAAAAACAGAGAGAAGGGCTGGAGCGGTGGCGGTGGTTTGCTCTTCACCGCGGCTCGTGACGTCATGTTGTAGTTCGGTGGTCACCCCACCACCGTAAAACCAGACTATGTATGAGCCTTTACTCGACTGGAAGTGCGGAATGCTGGAATTAATTGTCTACTTGCCCTCAGGTCATGGCCACTTGCCCCCCCAGAAATATCACAGAAATTGAATTACCGTTCATTTTAACTTATGTTTTACTTTCTACTGCTTGCTTGTTTCCTTTCCCATTTGAAAACTGCTTTGTTTAAGTCACAGGAATACGGTGACAATCAAGTCATGTAAATCAGGGCTCAAAATTTACTTTTTTTACTTGGTATTACACTGGTGCTACCAGTTTAAAAATGTAATGAATAAAAACAGCACTATAACATGAAAGTAGCCTTACAAATGCATGGTAGTAGGGAAACTTGTCATGGCAAGGACCCCAACATTTACACAATACCCACACACTTGTAAAATCAATGTCAATTTAACTCTGAGAGTCAATTTGGGTTCCATTCTGTTACAGACCTTTATATAGGTCCACCTTCCTAACTATCTATCATTTAGCTGGAGGCTGGAATTCCCACTTTGAGAACTCTGTGTGCGCGCGCGCACACACACACACACACACACACACACACACACACACACACACACACACACACACACACACACACACACACACACACACACACACACACACACACACACACACAGTGTGTAGGACGGTATGCGCAATACAACTTAAAGTTATGCATAGACTCCATTACTCAAAAACAAAATTACACAGGATATTCCAAACTACATCCCCACTATGTGATCGTTGCGGAACGGCAGAAGGTACCCTGACCCACCTCTTCTGGTTTTCAGATGTGTATAGATGTGTTTGAACCTGACCCAGAGACCGCACTTTTTTGTTCTTCTCAAATACTGTCAAATCACAATGTCTCTGTACAAAATACAATGATGTAATTGTATGGTATGGTAATTGCAAAAAAAAGTCATTTTAAGACTCTGGAAATCGGATGAAGTACCTAATTTCAAGACCTGGTTAACGGAACTTACTTGTATATTACATAATGGAGAAAATTCGCTATGACATGATGGACAACTCAAATAAGTTTAACGTTATATGGCAGCCATTTCTAGATCACCTTGCGTAAATGTCACATTGAACCTCAGCATTTAGTTGTATGTCCTCCACTCTACACAATCTAGCAGTGTAATGTAATGTAATTAATGACTCATTCAGAATGAAATCATGCCCTGTTCTTTTCTTTCTTTTCTTTTTTTGTCTTGTCTTTTTATTTTGTATCTGTCTGTCCTATTTTGAAAAAGCTTAATAAAAATATTAAAACACACACACACACACACACACACACACACACACACACACACACACACACACACACACACACACACACACACACCAACACACAGTGTGTAGGACGGTATGCGCACAATTGCTACAGCATGATCACTCATAGCTGATACGGGGAACCGTTCTTAGCAGCCAAGATTTATTAGCATGCTCTCTAGCATCACATATTGCCAAACAGCACTGAACTCTGATCATTGCTAAGCAAAAATGCGTGAAAAAATTAGTTAACAAGTGACATCTAACGAGCAAGCTACACTGTCGTCTTAGCTGCCTGCCAGCAAGCTCACAGGAAGAATCTTTGGTCATACGACAACAAATATGGACAGCCGTACAAGTGCTCACAAATACCATGTTTTGGGGGCTTGTCGCACATGCACATGGCTGCACATGTCGCAGCCACTTGACGCTCTCTCTGTGTGTGTGTGTGTGTGTGTGTGTGTGTGTGTGTGTTGGGAGAGACGAGAGAGATTGATAAAGAGAGGGGGAGACGCGCTGCGCTCTGATCATGTTCAAGACAGATATCTCGTGTTGTCATTATAGCGAAGTAAAGACGGTTGTATGTATCCCCACTTAAAATGCACACTTGCCCGGTCGGGCAACCCGGTAGCAACCCTCACCTGCCCGACCATTTGTTTTACTTGCCCCGGGCAATCGGGCAACCGTTAGTGTCAACCCCTCATTATGTATCTTGGTCACTTGTTCTCAGCGACGGCTCCATAAAATTATGACTGGGGGTGCTATGGAGGGGCTGGCTATTTAACGAAACTTGGCTTACATAGAAGTCAGTCAATTGGGCTTGTTTTGAGGGGGGGCTAAGCAGGCCATTGAAAGCAGCACATAGAGTGCAAGTGGATGCGCACGCATCTTCAAAATGGCCGCAGCCACTGTCCCACTTTGACTGTGATGCTAACGAGAGGCAGCTACCACTGCGATCCGATCAAAACATGGATTAAAGAATATAAAGCCTATGGTTTTGGCGGGCTGCGGGACTAATTTAATTCTACGGTTTCTACGTTTTTGGTGGGCTTCGTGTTAAGAATGTGATTTAGATTCAGCATGTTATGTTATTTAGACAGTTTTTAGGCTCATTGTTTACCTGGTATCCTAGTTTCTGTGCAGCACAACACTGTTCTCTCTGTATTCTATTTATGAAATAATTTACCTTGAATTTTAAGAGTTGATGCTTACTCTGCTTACTCTTATCTCACACTCTGGATAAGAGCATCGAAATGCCTAAATTGTGGGTCCATAAACTGTACCTCAGGTTGAGATGAGCTGATATGGAGGTTTTCAGGACCAGGAACCTGTAGGATGAAAACATATATATATCAGTCAGGCTATAAATAAAAACATTTGAGGTGGACAAATGATGATGAATAAATTCCATACCAGTGGTTGGTGGTAAGTAGATCCAGGCTCTTTGGGGCAGAGTGGGTTAGAGTATGTTGGTCCATATGATGAACTAGGATGAGCTGAGGTAGAAGGTTGAGTGTTGTCCTGGAATTTAACCATGGACGTTGAAATGAGACTGAAAACACAGAGCTGCTTCAAACAAAAACTATTCTGAAATTAGTCTGATAGGGTGTGTTTGTGTTGGTGCTTACATCATAGTAATTTACAGCTGGTGCTGCATCAGTCTGACGAACAAAGTCATTCTTTCTAGTCGTCTTCTTGCAGCACTTTTTCACACAACAACAGAAGATGAACACCACAAATGAAATGCCGGCAGCAAATCCGGCATACATGAAATAAGGAGGAGCCTCTGTAAGAACAAAGAAAGAACGTGTCTTAGGTTGTCGTTTACGTGAATCAGAACCTTTGATGAGATTAAATGTGTCACCAGGATCAATGCGGGCATAACTCACCCTCTACGTTCAGTTCCACTATGAGGGCCAGGTTGCCATTCTGGTCTATGAGCTTAAAGCGGCCGGAGTCTGATAGTCGGAGGTTCTCGATTGTAATCCGCAGTTCATGTACATCTTCCTTATAGATTCTACCAGCAAAACCCAGCATATCTAACTGCCAGTAAAAGTCCGTCAGCAGTTCGCCTGCCTTCATCAACTGCACTGGTTCATGATCAATAGTTGGATAAAACATCAGGTCGAACTGATCAGGGTCCATCCGAAAATCGATGTCGATGATAAGGAGGTCCTGACCCTCTATGTCGGACAAAAAGTCTTTATGCTCTGTATATGAAATAGAGATTGCATTAAAGTAAGACTTATTAAAGTATGGAATTAAGTTTCAAAGTTATTTGTGATAGAATGGCAGCCAATTCTACATCATATCACACAACCTTCAACTGTCATGTTGATCCTGGACATGAACTTGTGTTTTTTGTTCCTGAAGGTGTAGTGGCCATTGTATTCCTGGGTGAGTTGCTCCATCTGCCACTCCTTGTTCACCATCCTTCCCCTGCCTCCTCCCTCACTGACTCGAGTGTTGCCAGTGCGATTCCACAGCAGCACCGGTGGATCATTTGCACTTTTCAGAGGGGTGAATTGCAGCGAATATGCACTGTTGGGAACCCTGTAATAGTAGGCACCTCCATAACCCCTTGTCACTTTAGTTGAACAATCTAAAAAAAAAAATACAAATACAAATAAAACCAAATGTGATGAATGATTAATAAAACAAGAAAGGCGTCCTGAATCAGAATCAGAATTAAATGTGCTTTATGTTTTTGTTGGTGGTTACAATTTACAGCAGACAAGATTTAAGTGTCATAAGTCATATGCTCTCACCTTTGATTTTCAGTGTTAGGGCCTTCCCGGCCCTATAAACTCTCACGCTCACGCTCTCATGCTCACTCATTGTATGAGAAAACTCTGTGGAAATCACCCCCTCATCTCGTTCCGTCACCTCCCGTATAACGAACTTAGAAGAAGATATCTCATAGTGTGGGTCCAACGACTGGAAACACAAAATACATGCCATGGTCAGAGACCAAAGTCAATAAGCTCCAAACACTTCACGGTGTGACTTGTTGGGAGATTGTAGCTTACACTGTTGTAGGTTAGGTTAGGGTATAGGTATAAAGCAGTGGTTAATCACGCCATCAGTTTAGTTGAGAGAGAGAGAGAGAGAGAGAGAGAGAGAGAGAGAGACTGTATGGTAGTGTGTATAGAAGATAATGATAATTCATGTTACCGTCCCATTCGCCATCAGAACCTGTATCTTCTTGCTGCCTTTAGCTGGAGTGAAGAACACGTTTTGACCATAGCCCAGTTCACTTAAAGGCATAGAAAAGTCATCCCCATAGCATGCCTCTTCATTTGCCATTTGTATTGGGGTATTGGGATGAGAGTTGTCTGCAAATAAATCCATCAAATGTTTGTAATATGTATAGCATAGGCTATACATGCAAGATGCAAGCAATAGTGCAGGATTAATTTATTACACTATAACAATTTAGCAGCGAAATGTGGGTACAAATATTTCACATCCCAAAGTTTAATATAGCATTCAATTTAAATGTATGTTAACAACAACGACATATGATGCTACTTACCTCTCTTACCACCAACAGAGTAACAGGAGAGAATGAGTAAATATAAACGGAACATGTCCTGTACAGAGAGAGATAACTATAGATAACTGACTGACTGACTGACTGACTGACTGACTGGCTGGCTGCTGACTAGCTGGCTGACTGACTGAATGCTGGCTGGCTGGCTGGCTGGCTGACTGACTGAATGCTGGCTGGCTGACTGGCTGACTGACTGACTGAGTCAACTGACTGACTGTGACTGACTGACTAACTAAAGACTGAAAAATACAAACTCAACAAAGTAACTGCTGTGTAATTAATGTATAATAGACAGAGGTTAAAAACAAAAAAACGAAGCCGTTTTTGCGACAAAACATTTTCATGCAGAAAAGCAAAACAAACTCCACCCAATTGATGTTCCACGCCCCTCACGTACTATCGAAAGAAAGGTTAGACCATAGAGTATTAAAAGGAGGGTTAGTCGCGTGAAGGTTAGGCTGGGACGCGGGTTACTGTAATGCATTCAGGATACGAAGAAGTTGAACACAGGAAAACAATATGGAGTTACACAGAGTAATCTAGTAAGAGAGTGGCGACACTATCATCGACTCCCATAATTGTAACAATGGAATGCGGAAGTGCTCATTCTATCACAATGGGATATAGTTCCAGCCATAGGAGCAATGTTTGGAACTATAGCCCATAGGCACCTTAGACTAGAGTATACTCCTTAAGACTATATACTCTATGGTATACTCTACTATTAGGCACCCGCTTTGCGGCCATATCAAAGCGTGTCGCTACTCTCCTACTGGACCTACTCTACACTCTGGGAGTTACAAGGGTGACAGACTCATCAAATATATTTAACAGCCAGTAGGGGGAGCCCTCACACTTCTAAATCACACAAATGCTGCTAATGACGAGTGCAAGCAATTAATGATGTCTGTGAATGAGTGGAAGTCTACACACAATGACACAAATAAAAAAGGAGCGCGGGTCCATTATTTTATAATTATAATTATTATGAAAGGAGTATTATCATCATTACTACAACATTGCCGGATGTGAGCCGAATTAGCGCCAAGGTGTATTCTGTAGATCTATTCTCCACACATGGGGGCATTAAACATCTGCTTTCCAATTTCAAATCAAATCAAATCAAATCAAATGTATTTATAATATAGCACATTTAAAAACAACTCTCATTGTACCAAAGTGCTTCACAAGGCAGAATATAGTACAGTAGTCTACAATAAAATACAATACAATACAATACAATACAATACAATACAATACAATACAATACAATACAATACAATACAATACAATACAATACAATACAGTACAGTACAGTACAATACAATACAATACAATACAATTCAGTGCAGAAGAAGTCAATAATATAACAACTGTCAGTCGCATGGTCAACATTTGCAGTTGTACAGATATGTAAGTAAGTATAACTAATGGGGTAACAGGTTGGTATAGCCTACTGTAGGTCCTGATGTGTGTTTATCTGCTTGGTAATGGTAACCTTCCCTCCTCCCACACATTATAGTCTACTGAGTAGAAAATGTCATCCTCTTTGCTTTTTCATTGTTCTTTGTTGCATGCTAGATGGCACTGTAGTTTAAAATCACTGTGTGATGATTCCTACTGAGGCAACTTCAGAAATATTAGCAAAATACAAAGTCTAGAAGACATCACAGATACTTACTTACTTACTTACTTACTTACTTACTTACTTACTTACTTACTTACTTACTTACTTACTTACTTACTTACTTACTTACTTACTTACTTACTTACTTACTTACTTACTCACACACACACAGATAACATCAACTCTACATATGCATTTCTCCAAATGTTGATCTGACTATACACAGCTATATAGTGTCATTCACAATAATGTTTTTTTCAGGTATTGATCTTGCTGTGTCATTCTATCTAGATAGATATTCTATCTATGTGTGTGTAGTTCACTTAGCCTATACTTCCTGTATTCCTAACCACCTTCTAAAGAAAATGTCTAATTTCTGTGCAGTTGATAGGTAAAACACTGGATTCAATAACAAATTATTGATTTTGTATTGCTAAGCAGTAAGACGCCTGAGGGCGAGAAGCGACCTCGCCCTTGGTCGCGTGCACGGGTGACAGCAGACTGCTGGGCGAGCGCTGGCGCTTTGGCATGGGGGTTCAGATCAACATATGCGCCTGGGTGACAGCAGACTGCTGGGCGAGCGCTGGCGCTTTGGCATGGGGGTTCAGATCAACATATGGAATGAATTCTGTTCTGGCCATATATGGAGCGTGTCTTGAGTGTACAGGGTTTGATGAGGTCAGATCAACATATGGAATGTCAGAACAGTATGGAGATCTAAGGGTTTGAGGTCAGATGTAGAGTTGCTGGCCAATATTGATGACATCAGGGATCTCCATATATGAGCATTCCCCTATATGGGCTTAACATTGATGACATCAGGATCTCCATCCCTGATGATGTCACGTGATGTCACAAGACATGACCATATATGGGGGTAACAGACTAACTAACTGACAGGAAATGCGCGCTTTCATAGTAAATGTGAGCTGCCGTCGCAATTATTTTAATTTAATAATGTCTCTGTAGTCTGTAATTAAAGCATGGGACAATAAACAATTGGAGCATGAAAAAAGTTTAAAGAAATTTGTATCTACAATATTACACCTTATAAAAGTAATTTTTCCAGATATATAACCAAACACACTCATGGCATTCTATGGAAATCAAATATTGTTCTACCAAACACTGAGCTGCATACGTTTCCACAAAATGTAGGTTGGTTTGCTAAACCAGCTCCATGGGATTTAGGTAAGGAGACTGTACTCAGCACACACAGTCTGCTTTTCCTTCTGACGTAGTTCTGACATAGTCTGAAGGCATGATTTTGGTCATTATCTTGTTATCTAGGATGAACCGAACAACTATATGGCATTCCAAAATGCTATGGTACCTAGCCCATTTGGTTCAGGGTCCCAGTCACTCTGGACTCTGGATCCATGTTTGACAGTGTCTGAAGCTGTTGATTCTCAGAATCTGTTGTGGCTTTCTGTCTGTCAAACATCTTCCTGTCAGAGTTTCCTAAAGTTTCTATATCATGCCTTTTGATGGTGTACTCACTAGCTTTCTTAGCTATTACTCTAAAAGGAAAGACATAGGCCTACAGTACGCTTTTATAGTTCTGCCTGTCTTCCTTTGTTACTTTAATAGGACTATAATGTTTCAGTTATTGGTAACCTATAAACTTTGTTTACTGACCTCTTACCTTCTTAACTGTGTACAATTTCAGGTTATTCACTGCATGCTCTTAAATCTTTTAACCCATAGCTGTATCAAAACAAGTATTAGAGTATACAATATCTTTATTGTCCTAATGAAAAATTGTTTATTCATGAAGGTATTGTCGTCGTCCTGAAGAGACACAGACAAAGACTGCAAGCTGCAGCAGGACTGGAAATTATAGACCACAGATGAAGACAAGAGAACTAAATCATGCAACATCAACATTGTTTTACTGACATTGTATAATGATACAACTCGACATCAAATGCACCAAACTTGTGTTCAGTCACTGGGGTCATCATAGACAATCGATTACAATGTATATTCATCTTTGATGCATTGAACATGGTGGACCCTCTTGTAAACAAGTGTAATGCTTAATTGGGTCGTCCACTCACAGTTAACAGTCTTTGTATTGAGTTTGTGCTTGAAATGTACTGTAATTCTGCAAACTGTTAATAAATATTTCAATCAATCAATCAAAAGGTCTAGTAGCACTCAGGTAGCCTATATTCAGCACTCACCTGGCCTGAGAAAGAGAAGGGGTGCATTTCCCAGCAGGCAAATTGGTGCTGCTGCCCCCTCCCAAAAAATATTATTTATATTAAACTCCACTCCACACATTGTATTTCTTATTGGTGCAACCCACAACAAAATACCTTTTGTTTTGTTGCACAGGCTCCACCCACAGTATCCAGCATGACGTAATTCTCGCCTACTGGTGTCATTCAAGGCGACCGTTTTTAGTGCATACAACTTTCATACAACAGATTGAGTCAGGTTTTGTGCGTGTAGAAATGGGATTAATTGAATATGTCAACACATTTCTTCCCTTTGATTTGCCTCGTTTGCATCATCTGTTTGCACTAGTTTCTCTGGTTTTCATTGCTTTTAAACTCACTAAACTGATTATCAAAAGAAGACAGTGGGTTCGCCATTTCGAACCCTTTCCTGGACCTCCTGGACACTGGCTGCTCGGCCACGTGAACGAGGTAAATAACTAACAGAATAACAGAAACAGTGTTACAGAACTTTGTCGTGTTTGTGTTGCGAATTGCGATGTGCGTTCAGGTTGTTGACTTTGAAAGGCATTGAACCCCCACCATGAAATGTTCTATGAGCAGGGCCTGGCTGTAAACAAGTTCTTGAGCTTAGTCCAGTTACCCTGGGTAAACATAGTAACTTTGCTTTGCTTTGCTTTGCTTTGACCGTCACGGCTGACGGCACCACATCACATTCACAATAAATGCCGCTCAAATGGAAATATTTTATAATAATACTGAGAGACTGTGTTATTATTACACTGTGACATTATATCAGTGCTAATTAGACGATCATTTAAATGGGATAAATGTTTTTTCTTCACTTGCAGTTTAAACAAGATGGGACAGAATTGGAGAAGATGGTGAGGTGGGGGGAGCAGTATCCCCTTGCCTTTCCAATGTGGTTTGGTCCCTTTGTTGCCTTCCTCAATATTCATCATCCAGATTATGTGAAAACCATACTAGCAACAACAGGTGTGTGTGTGTGTGTGTGTGTGTGTGTGTGTGTGTGTGTGTGTGTGTGTGTGTGTGTGTGTGTGTGTGTGTGATTGATTGAAAAATGTATTAACAGTTTGCAGAATTACAGTACATTTTAAGCACAAACTCAATACAAAGTGTTAACTGTGAGTGGACGACCCAATTAAAACTCCTTCAGCGCCACATGGTGGTCACCAGTTTAGGCTCTGAGTGCCAATTCTCCAATTATAAAAAAAGAGAGGGCGTTTTAAAAAAAATGTAAAAAAAAGAAAAATTGTAAAATAAATAATTTACGGGCATGGCAACCAGTGCATAGTTGATTTAGATACGGGATGACGTCCCTGGCACTTAAACAGTGCATTACACTTGTTTACAACAGGGTCCACCTTGTTCAATTCATCAAAACATTTAGAGACATACAAATAGACACTTCTATATAGTGAAAGAACAGAACAGGAATTCATCATAAAGGAAGCAAAAAGGGAAAAGATACATCTACAGTGAGGGGAAAAGGCGGTGGGGGGGGGATTCAGATTTTACAGGGGCCATTTTACAGGGTGCGTGTGTGTGCGTGTGTGTGTGTGCGTGCATGCGTGTGTGCGTGCGCCATGCGATGATAATTAATCTAACCAGTGTGTCCAATTCAATCCATCTATTTTCTCAATAGAGCCCAAAGATGATATTGCATATAAATTTCTTCTCCCATGGATCGGTAAGACAATCTCGCCTTCTCCACAACTATCAAAGCTGAAAGCTTGACTGGGAATCTGAATGTCACACTGTATATAAAAGATCTGTAATTGTGTACCTTTATAGCCTACACTTTTCCCTGTGTAACAAATGTAACATTTTACATTTAGCAACATTTGTCTGGAACTTGACGTATGCATTGTTTTATGAGTGCACTGTAAAATCCGTCTTAACAACTTGGACACCAGGAAGTATAAGATATAGAGCGTCGCAGTCCCTCCCCCTTTCAGAACGACGAGTGGCCCAGGAAATGAAATGCAATGCATTTCTCCCATAGGATTTTCTTTAAAGGACCTATAGCATAAAATTCAACTTTTTCAATTTCTTTTGTGTTTTTGGGGCTCCCATGTGTGTTTTCTATCCCCACAAATAACCAATTTTTAACAATCAGGCCTTCATGTCATATGGGTGTTTTAATGGAAATTGCTCTCAGAAACAGCTCAACTGATTTTGGCCTCATCGTGATGTCACCCTACTTTGTATAATTACTCCTTTTCTTCAGTCTTCAGTTGCAAAGTTGCATTTCCACTTTGTTTACAATGTCCACCATTGTTGATTTTCCAAGCTGGCATGGAATGGAAACAAGCCGGGTTTTTATCTAGCATGAGTATTATAATGACTCAAATAATCTGCATATCAGCACCCTCTCCACCTCAGGACAGTGTGGTACTGCAGCTAAAACAGCTTTCAAAGTCCAGAAAGAAATGACAAGGCCTGGTTATATCAGAGTGGTGATTGAGGCTCAAACCATTAGAAATAACTTTGAGGGACATAGACAATATGATTATTAAATATTAAAATAAGTTTTAAAATGCATGTTATTTGCGCTTTAAGTATTTATTTAAAGACGGTTACGCCGCGGACAAAGCCAACTCGGATCGTGACAAATCATGGCAATGAACACAATGTTTTGGGCCGATCAAATAATTTATAAGAAGAAAAACAAAACAAATAGTGTTGTCTCCTGCCTTTATTTTCTTCTTTCTAATGATTTGATCGGCCCAAAATATTGTGTTCGTTGTCATGATTTGTCACGATCCGAGCTGGCTTTGTCCGCGGCGTTAACCGTCTTTAAATAAATACTTAAAGAAAATCATATGGGAGAAATGCATTGCATTTCATTTCCTGGGCCACTCGTCGTTCTGAAAGGGGGAGGGACTGCGACGCTCTATAGGCTATAGGGCATAAGTAGTTAGGGATATTTTACTGGATTTGACTGTGTGTGAGATGGACTCTCTCTTCATGTTTCGTCCTATCTAGGAGAGGGTTTACTGGTGTCAAAAGGTCAGAAGTGGTTTCGCCACAGAAGGCTGCTGACACCAGGCTTCCATTATGATGTTCTGAAGCCATATGTAAAGCTGATGTCAGATTCAACCAAGACTATGCTGGTATGGTTACAGTCAAAGCTACAGTAGTCCAAATATGAAATAAATTATGTAATCTATAAGTGGAAATAGAAATAAGAGCACAATTCACTCATTCAAATTAGATCTTTTTGTTTTTTTGATTATTATCTAACAATAAAAACAAACATTTAGCTGGATTTTCTTTTTCAAATCCCACACATCTCATAGTACACTGTATGTGCATATCATGTTGTTGTTGTAACATGCATGAAATAATAATTAATTTGTTATTATTGTAATAACTAACTAACTAATAATAACTGATTAATTTATATTTACAGGCATTTTAGAGATAGTTGTTGATGTTAATGTATGCCCTTTTGTTCAGCTCCTGTAGAGAAGACATCTGTTCTTTCCCCCTTCCAGGACAAGTGGGAGGGTTACGCCAAGACCAACGAGTCATTTGAGTTGTTTGAACATGTCAGTCTCATGACACTGGACAGCATCATGAAGTGTGCCTTCAGCTGTGAAAGCAACTGTCAAACAGAGAGGTCAGTCAGTCAGTAAACACACTCATTTTCTGACCTTATTGTTGACTTCTTACATCTCTAACCACTTGGGAACATCTTCTAAAAAATAGCAGATCTACAAGCTCACAACTTGCGACAAGTGAGAGCTTGTAGATCGGCTATTTTTGGCGAAGCGATTTGGTGTAGACGGAAGAAAGCGGTACATTGGTAACTCAAGTCCGGAGTGGTTAACCAATAACTACATTAACCCTGGCATCCCTATATATATACTGTATATATATATATATATATATATATATATATATATATATATGAGCTTGTAGATCAGCCTTTTCGGTTATAAGGCTTATAATCAGATGTGCCCAAAAGGTGCCCGACGTACTGAAAAAGAAGGGACTCCCACACACTGTCTTCAAATGCAGTGAAGCAACTTTATTTGGGAACCAGCAACGTTTCGGCCTATACGGCCTTCATCAGGCTATCTTTATGGATAATAATAAAGATAGTAATAAAGTCCCTTCTCTTTCTTTTCCTAAAAAAATAATTAAAAAATAACAAAAACAAGCAAACCTCCACTACAATTAGGAGGAAATGAGGCACTGGAGCAACTCAGGCAGTTTAAGAAAAAAGGAAGACATTCCCCCCCCATCTCATTTCCCATTAGAATTGAGTTTGTCTTATATGTATAATGTAACGCCACCGCCGATATTCCACAGCCCCCTCAGGTATTTATTTTTACCTATTTTCAGCAATGGGATCACAATGTTTTTGGTGGGTAGACCTTGTTAAGATTTTAAGATTTTAAAAGTTGAGTCCAAAAACAGTGTGGGCACCCCTGGCTTTGAGTGCTCAATTTGTAACGTGGCTGATGTTTTTATGTACTCCTGTTTTTGCACTCCTGCAATGATGTATTTTTTTGTTTCCTACACAGGAAACACATTTCTCTATTTGATACAAAATCGTATATTTTAACCATTTGATATAGTTGTGGTGTTTATATGTGATAGGTTCATAAGATGGTTTATTGTACAAAAATGTCATTTTTTCTATCATAGTTACAGTGGAATTAACGCATACATCAAGGCAGTGTATGAGCTCAGCGACCTGGTTAATCTGCGTTTCCGGACCTTTCCTTACCACATCGACGCAATTTTCCACCTCAGCCCACATGGCTTCAGATATAGGAAAGCATGCAAGGTGGCTCATAGTCATACAGGTAGGCTGATATTCATCCGATGAGGACTTGTTTTCCATAAAGATGTACATCAATTTGGGATGGGGGGGGGGCATCAGCATCCATCGTTCCATATTTTTGAGGGGCGCTAGCCCCTCCTATGCACACTGCACAGCTTTGTGTGTTTGTAGCACGGCACGGGATGATTTGATTGGCTGATGTATGATGATATGAGCTTCACACAAGTGTGATTTTTTAAATAAATGGGATGTTTTCAAAGGAATACAAAAGGTCATTTTTGAAATAATTGGAAGAATCATCACACAATTGTAGGTATAAAAGAGTGGGACTCTTTCTTTTTTTTGTGATGGCTCTCAACATCGCAGTTACAGGAATAGTTAGAATAGAGAAGAGATAATATAGAAGTAAGGAACACAGAACAAGTCTAAGAACCGGAAGGCACAATCAGCTAAATGTATGATCAACATTTTACTTTGAGGTTTGCTTTAACCACCTGTTATGTGACTTCACCAAATCATGTCCACCTAACGTACACCTGAGATACACGAGAGCACATTTCCAATACACTCCCATGATTCATTGCTTTGTAGAGGAAGTCATACGAAAGAGGAAAGAAGCTCTTCAGGATGAAAAGGATCAGGGCAGAACCCAAACCAAGAAACACATGGACTTCCTGGATATCCTTCTGTGTGCCAGAGTATGTCACCCCCTCAGTCCCTTCAATTTGCCAATATCATGGACCCGAATTAAACTACCAGTGTATTGTCAAAGAACCACAAGCCATATGCCTTTTTTGTTCAAATACATAACTTATTCCATGTGTTTTTGTATTTCTTATTATATTGAACATCAGGCACTATTTCAACCTACTTTCTTCCCATCTTTTTCACAGGATGAGGCCCAGCAGGGTCTGTCGGACGAGGACCTCCGGGCAGAGGTTGACACCTTCATGTTCGAGGGCCACGACACCACAGCCAGCGGCGTCTCTTTCACACTGTACTGCCTGGCCTGCAACCAGGAGCACCAGCAGATCTGCAGGGACGAGATCATACATGTCCTGGACGGCAAGGACACAGTCGAGTGGTAGGGTCACTGTGTTAAGACTGTCACCATTGTTGTGGAAGTCAATGATTGTCTGATGATTTCGCAGATAACCTCAAGTGATAACCTCATGTCAGATAACCTCAAGTCTCGTTATCCAGATGATCAGTTATCTCCGTCGGCACCTGCCACCTACACTGATATGTCTGGGGAAACCTAAAATCAGTAGGGGCTAGAACAGCAGCGAGAATGGCTGCTAACAAACCTACGCCAACCTACTGCTTTGAAAACCATTCATATCACCGTATCAATATGATGGACCATGCATTTTCATTGGTTCTGCGATGTAGTTTCCAAATTGTGTCCGCACCCAATTTTAGCCCATGCATTGAATTTAGATATCACCAGATTATTTATTAACCCGGGCACCCATTTTGGTGTTGGCATCATGTCGTGCTTTAGCTATTGAAAAATAGCAGATCTACAAGCTCATATCGCGCCACCGAGTGGCGCGATACGAGCTTGTAGGTCTGCTATTTTTGAAAAAAATCGAAGAACGACTGACATTTTTAGAATCTGATCTCAGGTCAGAATGGGTTCATCAGACCAGTGTGTGTCCAGCGGAAACCTCCGTATGAATCTGATCTCAGGTCAGAATGGGTTAAGGATCCCCATTAGTCCTCCTCACCACAGGGAAGGTCTGCTCTTCCTGGGGCCCAGACACTCACACTTCACACTCAAATGGAATTCCACCATTACATAGTTAAAGTAAAACAAAACAAAACAACAAATATGATTGAAGGTCTTCACATAACTATAAATGAGTTATCACATAAACATATTACTCTCTGGTGGTCAAATGCAGAAATCACATGCATATGCATGTGCAGATGTAGTGTACAAAAATGTATCCAATTTCAGAGGGTATGCGCGTGAGCGGCGTGACATCATCATCAAACCAGGAAGTTATGCAGGAATGCCTACTGAGTGGCAAAAAACTACTTTCTGGCCTTGACAGCCCATGCATCCAAACAGAAAAGAAAACAACGTTAAACAATGTTAAACTCACTTTGCATGTTGCTTTGCCACTCGATGTGCCATTCACTTTAAGCATGCGCATACCCTCTATAGACAGTCCAAACATTAAACCAGCCTACTAAAGATAACTTCTTTACTAATCACGGCTTCCTTTAATTTAGTTTTGAAGCTCGATTTATTGCCTATCCTTATTATATGTGGTGGTAGCCTATTCCAAAATGTTTGCTGTTCTACAATAGACATTACTGTTTTCTTAAGCGCATTAGTTCTTGGTAGGGGCAGAGTAAAGTGAACACCCAAAGCCTGTCTGGTGGCATAGCCATGTCTAGTATTGGTGGGTTGTAGCTGTAACAAATAATGGGCAGGTATGTTAAACAGAGATGTCACAAGGATACATGCCAAGTTTGCCAACCTTTGATCCACTCTCATCCAAGAGTGTGACATGCATCCACTCAACACTACTCCAGATACCGATACCAGATGCATCAGTAAGCAGAGATCTGTGATTGTCTGGCTATGCGAGACTAAGTGCACCAGGCATAGAACGCAAACTCAAATGATTGTTTCGTTTTTAGTCTTTTGTATACTCGGCACCTAAATAAAAGGCTCTAAATGTCCGTGCTGCTCCAGTCTCTTCTACTTATGCAAATAAAATGATTGTTATTCTCACTTTTCTGTGGATGGCGAAAATGGTCTCTGACACTTTAATAATAGGTATCTGCCTTGTTTTTAGGGAGGATCTCAGTAAACTCCCGTACACCACCATGTGCATAAAAGAATCCCTCCGTCTTTACCCTCCTGTACCGGGAATGGCACGAAAGCTAACCAAACCTATGACCTTCTTTGATGGAAGGACTGTGCCGGAAGGTAAGTGGAGTATCTGTGGCTGATTACAAACTAATGAACAGAATGTAATGAGTTTTTCCAGATTGCTGTTATCTGGAGCCAATTATAAGTATTCTCTTTGTCATAAGCTTGCTTGCCTACCTCTGTCATCTCTTAGCTCACCTATTGTATAAGATATTAAGATTAAATATTAACTTGTATTTGTTTTCTCTGTAGCGGTGTCACAATGACCTAGTTTTCATTGTATTGCACCATGTCAGCTTTGTACCACATACAAGTAAACTACTAGTAATTCCATTGCAATATTGCATAATTTAAATACGGCTAAAGTTGAATTATATATAATAGTAACAAAGAACATGTGTGTACTGTAATGACAAGTTGCCATGTCAAAGCTGCCATGCAACAGGGAGGGTCATATAATTTTACAGTTCACTGTTTGTTTGCTAAACATAATATCCTTTATTCTAAGCTTAATTAAAAATAATCATATTTTTATCTAATTTCATTTATGTTTTTGTAGGTTGTCTTGTCGGCACCAGTGTCTATGGAATATGTAGGAATCCAGCTGTCTGGGAAAACCCTCATGTAAGCACACCCTCTGAGCAAACATTGTTTTCTCTTATGGCCAGTTCACCAAAATGTCATCTTGTTTTACAATGTTTAAGACATTGTACACTCTTTGCGCTTACATTTATACATTTTATTGTATACCCTGTTGACCACTTTCACCATATCTTGCATTATCAAAGGTGTTTGACCCTCTCCGCTTCCTGCCCGAAAACACAGCAAAAAGGTCACCCCATGCCTTTGTGCCCTTCTCTGCTGGCCCAAGGTTTGTCTCCACAACACCCTGTAAAGCCCAACACACACCGTCTGCGAACGCCGCGCGTCAAAACAGCCGCCTCAGTTATTTTTCAATGAACCTATCCCACACCGGCGGCGTCCGACGCGCGTCCACGCCTCGCCTGACGCTCCGCGTGCCCGCGTCGCTGCGCACCCGGTGTGTGCTGGGGTTAACTCAGTGTGGCCGGATAGACAGGTTCTCATATTACTAACTATAGTATTCACTGCCATGGCTATTCATTTGCATCCATGTGACCAAAACGCAGTCCCTTCTTCAATGACGCTAAACAATAAGTTGTTAGGTGTTCAGTGCAGGTTAACAACCCATGCATAACTAAACGATATTTCATATTCCATCCTAATTGGCTAACATGGGCTTTCAAAGTTGGCAGGATTGGCCCGTTTTGAACAAAAAGCCTCAAATCATGAACACAGTGTGCAATTTACGTGAAATCTTTCACAGACTTTCTTACTAGGCTGAGGAATATATCCCACCCTTTTTACATTGGTCTGTTATAGCGCCACCAACAGGTGGATTCTTTTTTGTTTTTGGAACAAAATGCCTCAAATCATCCAATTGCCATCCAAGTAAGAAAAATGACACCCTTTTCACATTGGCCTATTATAGCGCCGCCAGGAGGCCACAACCTGACCTGCGCTAGTGGATCTAGTTGTGTTTACTTTGCTTGCAGTTCTGTGTGGAGCACATTGAATTGCCTTACAAATAAATACAAATAAAACTGCCTTGCCTTGCCTTAAGTGGTAAAGGGAACCGCCAAAGCACTCAATCAGGCAAGGAAAACAGCTTAGACAAAACTCTTGAAGGGAAAAAATAAAAGGAGAAAAAAAAACTTGGGAAGGAGTCCAGTATGCAAAAGGTGCAGAGGGCAATATCCAAATGAAAACAAAAAAACACATATTAACTAACTAAACAGTCAACTTGTAACCCTTCTGCATGCACCTCATGTGCTTGACATTAACATACAAACTCAGTTGTGTCTCCTATTTCCATTTGCATGCCCATTGTTCCTGCATATACTTTGCTTCTCTCAAGGCTGTGTGCTATGAGCCTATGAGTGAAGCAAAACCACCAGTATTGCTTTTCATTACTGCCTAGTAGAAAATAGTGCTTCATTGCTCACATTCTTCTCATTGCTATTCCTTGTATTTGTTCTTCTTGTCATAGGAACTGCATTGGACAGAACTTTGCCATGAATGAGATGAAGGTGGTGGTGGCTCAGACACTGAGGAGGTATGAGCTGATAGAAGACCCTACCCAGAAACCCAAGATTCTCCCTAGACTTGTGCTTCGCTCTCTTAACGGCATCCACATTAGGATCAAACCTGTGTAACCAGGGTGCTGTGGCACGTGGCGCGGAGGATTCAAAACCTAGTCTCCAGTCTCCATGCTGGTGGGCAAGACCTTTACTAGCTGCGCATAACTTGGTAAAATACCGTAATCAACTCTAGCATGTTGTAAGATGATGACAGGATGTTCGGGTGACAAAAATGTGTTACAGGAATAACCATATCTGTCTATATAATAACCATATCGCACGGACATACAGTACAATATATATATATTTTAGCTCATCTTTATATTTAGTTTGAACTCTATTAAAGTTGTGCTTGGCCATCTGAGAAATGTGTGAGGTTTAAATATTTGTCATGTGCTATCTTATTGTATTATGGTACATACACTACTACTAAAGTCTACTACTACAGTGGTGAATTTCTTTGAGAAATATAATTTAAAGGGAATTTAACACTAATTCTGTTTGTCATTTTGACTTGCACTGTAACTGTTTTTAATGAGCCACACTTTGCACATTGTGAAACATTTTGAATACAAGTAACTGAATTAAAAGTACTTTGTTAGACTTATTTTTTTCAAAGAGTGAATAATAAATGTAACTTCTATTCCGAAACTTCAACTCTCCATGATTTAACCCTGTTTCAGGAGGAGCTACATGTTGGTTGTCTAAACAGTGAAGCTGTTTAAGTGTGTGTGTTAAGTAGGTCACTATTCTCCATGGAACGCTTGGTGGATCTGGATCATACACCAACTGCCAACGACGTCAGACCATTAACAGATTTCCCTGGCAGTCATTGGCATTGCCTTTTGCCCCATAAGTGAAGCACGAACACTTAAAACAGTCCTCACAAGACACCTGTCAATGTTTACATCTGGTCTCCATTATTGTCTTTTGATAGATGTGCTCAAAGTGCCCAGCGAGGACAGCATTATATTCTTCACCAGTGTTGCAATACAACTTGAAAACCATTAAAAGGTTAAAGTGTCACTGTGTCCGTGGAATAAACTGACCAGTTTTACAAGTGAAATATCAAACTGAATGAAAGGCTTTCATTCAAAGCAATACATCTGAAAGTCTCACTAACCAGGAATGGAAATATTCAAGTCAAGGAGCTCAGAGTCAAAGTTCCATTTTTAAAAAGTATTTACAGAGAGCTATGATTACAAAATCCATTCATCCAAATGTAGGCCTAAAGTTTGGGGCACAAGATCAATGCAAAGCCTGGACAAATACAATAACTTTAACAAAGCAAAAGGCCCTCTTTAATTTGGCTTTCAGAGATCATAGCATCTCTTACAGAAACTGAAAACCTGTTTTGACTCACAGAAAGGAGTACCATTTGCGTCAACCTCAAACTGTATAGACAAACTGTCAGTTGGTCTCCATAAACCTTTACATCCAAAATTCCAAATTCTGCTTAGTACACATATGGTATATACTTAATGTTAAATGTACAGTACTACGTAGTGCACAGTATAGTTGGAATACTGTTTTGAATGCCTACATAACTATCACATTCAGTATACCAACACAGCTTACAGCCAGATAGCGCACACAATTTGGATGAGACTGCGTAGCTCGTTTCAAAAGAAAACATTTGTATCTTTGATTTCTGTGCACAAGTCACCATCTAGTGGCTAGCAGGATAAACTCCCCATTATACGTAGTTCCAAAATTAGGACATGTTGGCCTAACATTGGCAACCAAGATGATGGCCACATTATATCTTAGAACGTCTTAATAAAATAAAGTTCCTCTTTTGATTAAAACTGAACTCATTTCGTATCCAGATGCTTCAGTCGTTGACAATTCATCTCGTATAAAAGCGTTTTATCCTTGCTCAATAGTTTATCAAAATAGATCAACATAAAAGTGAGTGGAAAAAAACATCTAACATTTTAGTTGGGGGGGGGGGGGGGAACAAAAAAAAAATACAACAAAACCATACAGTATAAAAGTATCTGTAACTCTGTGGTGACACTATATTTATGATGCCGGACAATGGCGAGTACGCCAAACCAATGCTCTGGGGCACAACCACTTGCTGCCAACTCTTAGAAGACGTTTCTCCAATTCCACATGATTCTGCAACATTCAGGCGCCGTACACACTATTGAAACGAAATCGCTCTCTCTGTTCCGGGGGGGAGAGGGAGGGCAGAGGAGCTCGGAATTCATTTTCAATGGGAGTCACTGGGTTCCACAGAGCAGCTCTGCTCAATGGGGGGGGGAGGAGGGCAGAACACAGCCATGGAACAGAGCTGCTCTCTGAAACCCAGTGACTTCCATTCAGTGATAGGTTTTCAATGTAATGAGTCCCGGGATGCAGGGATGGTCTTTTAGATGAGTCCCACGGTACATTTTATGAGTCCCCACTTCAACACCGTTAGGAGTCATATTTTGCCATTTTTTTTTACAAACGGCAGCATTTAACTCCCATTTCATATGGTTATATCCATCTAGAAAACATAATAAGAAATAATTATTATAACTAAAGCTAGCAAAACAAACTGGAATAAAAAAAACAGTACAGTACAGTAGTGCATCCCGTGGATGCAGAGGTCGTTGTTTTATTGCGTCCCTTAACTATAAACTGCGACTTTAACCCATTCTGAATGGGCACCCATTTTGGTGTCAGCATCATGTTGTGCTTTAGCTATTTAAAAATAGCAGATCTACAAGCTCATATCGCGCCACCGAGTGGCGCGATACGAGCTTGTAGGTCTGCTATTTAAAAAAAAAATCGAAGAACGACTGACATTTTTAGAATCTGATCTCAGGTCAGAATGGGTTCGTCAGACCAGCGTGTGTCCAGTGGAAACCTCGTATGAATCTGATCCCAGGTCAGAATGGGTTAATCTCGGCCATTGAAAATGAATTTGCGAGCTGCTCTGGCCGCGGGCTCTTCCCCCGGAACAGATGGAGCGATTTCGTTCCAATAGTGTGTACGGGGGCCTCAGAGTGGGACACTCTGCAGAGCTACACAGACGATAGCTTACCATCCCCAGGCAATTGGTGGAATGCCTTTTGAACAACGTATATATTTATTTATTGTGATGATGGAAGTAAAACAAACGCACACAACCGAACAAAGAGAGAACTATTATATGAAAGAAAGAGAATATCCGAGAGGTGAATTATTCCACCATCTCATCAGGTCACAGTCCCTGATGTCACAGCTGGTAACCTGAGTCAGCCCCCTGTGTGGGCGGGGGGGGGGGGGGGGGGAGTGGGAGGGATCAGATAAGTAGGGAGGGGGTAGGTTTCTTGCCCGGCCACGCCTCTTTGGCGTACTTCTTCTTGCGCGGCTCGTTGTGGCTGTCGGGGAGGTAGGGGCCCATGATGGGCGTGGGGTTGAGCTTGACGGGTGGCTGGGGGGCCCCTGGGGCAATGTCCACCTCTGGGGCCGGGTTAGGGAAGAGGTGTGGGAGCCCTCCCAGGATGGTGGCCCCTGAGGGGGCTCCGGTGGGCTGGTTCTCGTGGCTGGTGGGGGGCAGGTCGCCATACAAACCGCTGTTCAGGCCGTAGTGCACGCGTTTTGAGGAGATGTCTTCAAGTCCTAAGGTGTTTTGTCCCTCAACTCTCCGTTTCTGAAGACAACAAGAAAGACAAAATAGACAAATTAAGCCCCTCCAACTGATCCAAAATGCCGCAGCTCGCTTGGTCTTCAACCAGCCAAAATTCTCACATGTCTCCCCCCTGCTCCGCTCCCTCCACTGGCTCCCGGTCGCTGCCCGCACAGAATACAAAACTCTGATGCTGGCATTCAAAGCAACCAAAGGTATGGCTCCCCCATATCTTACAAGTATGATTGAACCCTACAAACCCTCCCGCGCACTCAGATCAGCCAACGCAGGGAAGCTGGAAGTACCCTCACTAAAAACGCCGGGACAACGCTCCACACGTCCCAAACTCTTCTCCCTTCTGGCTCCAAAACTGTAGAATGCACTTCCCATTGCAGTCAGAACTGCAGCATCACTCCCAATCTTCCGCCGTAGCCTGAAAACCCACCTTTTCAGACTCCATCATGGCCCATAGCACTTACCCTAACCCCTTAGATAGCATTTATGTTGGCTTAGATAGCATTTGATACAGACTTATAGCATGTTATGTAGACAGCACTATAATTGTATTGTATTTAGTCATAGCACGCCATAGTACATATGTATAGCATAGTAGTAAATATGTATAGTTTATATGTATAGTGTATGTATAGTTTCATTATATAGATATTCCACTGTTACTTTCTTAGCTTACGCATGTTTCATGATAAATACTTTTATGTGATGTATTCCCATGCTTTTGTTCTTGCTTAAATGTAAGTCGCTCTGGATTAAGAGCGTCTGCTAAATGCCTAAATTGTAAATTGTAGTGCATATGTATAATTATATAATATAGTATAGTATGTATAGTTTACATATATAGTTTCATGATATAGTTACGTTCTTAGCTTACGCATGTTTCATTATTACTTTTTTATATATGTGATGTATGCCATGCTTTTTGTTATTGCTTAACCCATTCTGACCTGAGATCAGATTAAAAAAATGTCTATTACATCCTGACAGTTTCATTATTAACCCATTCTGACCTGAGATCAGATTAAAAAAATGTCAGTCGTTCTTCGATTTTTCAAAAATAGCAGACCTACAAGCTCGTAGCGCGCCACTCGGTGGCGCGCTATGAGCTTGTAGATCTGCTATTTTTCAATAGCTAAAGCATAATATGATGCCAACACCAAAATGGGTGCCCGTTCAGAATGGGTTAATGTAAGTCGCTCTGGATTAAGAGTGTCTGCTAAATGCCTAAATTGTAAATTGTAGACATGCATTTATATATGGTCTACTCACTCTTGCTTTCACTAGCCAGTGACACACATCACTTTCACTAGTACCCACACATCACTCTTTTGCATTCAGTACCCCCCCCCATCCAAAATAAATACAAAACAAAAAGAATAACTATTCTTTTATCTGATCTGCATGAATCACGTAAGCCATCTATTGCCCATTCAAAACAGACAATTACACCGAAAGCTGACAAGTTTGCATGCCTGTACCTCTTTATGTGACATAACAAAAGTCAAACTGCTTGTAGTAACAAAGTTATTTCATTTGTCACATTTTTCATATTAAATCAAACGTTATCCGTCATTAATGCTAATGAGCTTCTCATGCAATTTAAGGAAAATATTAAAGAAAAAAAAAGGAAAAATATTACTATACACAAATAAGTAGACTAGACTGTAAAGTAAATTGCCTTCAAATTCACAGAACATATGACAGAATCAACACCTACCTTGATTGGGACAACAGCAGTCTGTACCATATTCCTGAAGCGACCAACGGAGGGGTCCACGTCCTCTGTAATAATTTTATATTAAATTATTAATTGTAATAATTGTTGTCATGTCATCCTCTCCACATGCACATCTGGAGAAATGTGTTCAGCAGACACATTTCTTGATAGGAACTTTATACATTCCATAATGATGATTTCAAGCTAATTCATTGTTACAAGTGTAGAGAGCTTAGGTTGCTTGGGATTGTGGCTGGGTGGAGGTGGGACACCGTCACTTCAGCGTGCCATTTTGTACCTGGGTTGATGATGTCATCGTCCTCGCTGAAGGTCACCCTGGAGTTCTTCCTCTTCCGTTTGGGCCTCTGGATCTCTAGATTACCCTCCTCGATGGCCAGAGTGGAGATGCGTTTGTTGTGGGCTGTGTTGAACTCTGTCAAATTCTGTTTGAATGTAGACACACAGGGTTGAAATAACAACATTATCCGATCTTCCGATTATTTGCAGGGTCATATCTGCCGATACCGATTCCAATATTATACAGAGGGTCAAAATGCAAACAATGCCCAAAGCCTATTAATAAAATATCCAATCAATCAATCAATCCTCTTTCCAAGCGTCTGTTTTACTATTACTATATTACTATTTACTATTACTGAAAGACGAGTACACAAATTAAATGTAGAACATTTTACTTAAGATTTTACATCGCATTTGATTTGGCTTTTGTTCTAGACTAGAGATAATAGACACTTTTGAAAAATTCCTCTTCTGACTTCAAACAATATAAATACACAAAACAAAAGGAACAGAGACAGGTCTGCTCTCTGTGAGTACAAAGCCATTGAACGGTCACATTATTATTGCGTTATATCTGCGAAAATAATCTGGATTATTTTTAGACCGATCTGATACCGATATGGTATTTTTATGGCCGATTTAAATATGCTACCGATTGAATTGTGCATCACTAGATATCAGTTATCAGAATATGTTCTTCTCATTTATTTATTTATTGATCCCCCATAGACTATGATAACACAACACAATTTGTTTACATGGATTTGTACGTGGTAGTTGTCCTATTGGTTAGAAATTTGAGCTGTATTTGTGTGCAGCAGCGGCTCAGAAAGAAGTTAGGAATCAGAATGTTCCCAGTTCGATCTCAGCCTCCCCTGGGTTAGTGTTTTGAGCAAGACACTGAACCCCTAGGAGCAGGTTTAGTGCCTTGTGTGGTTTCCTCCGTCATCGGTGTGTGATGTGTGTAAATGGGTGAATGTCATGCACATTGTAACACACTTTCGAGAAAGGCTCTCTTACATAGAAATGCACCATTTACCATTTGACAAGCAGTAGTGGTTCACAAGAAACTCCACAAACTTACTTCTAACTCTGTCTCTTCCTCTGGGAGCCCAAGCAATCCTTTTAGCTCCTCGTCCTCTCCCGTCTTACTGTCTCCTGTCGTGGTCGATCCCTGGGTCTGGGGTTTCTCTCTGATGGTGTAGGTCCGCGTCGAGGCCCCAAAGGATATGGTGGAGTCTATGGGAACCTGCTGAGGTTTGTGGGCCTCCAGACGAATATGCCCAAGGAAGGTGCCATGTGCTAAGATTGGCACAATCAATCAGTTATTTGTCTGGACAGGTTTCTGTTTTGTCAAATTCACTGATATATGGTCAAACTGCAGTTATAAATGTCGTACAGTGCTTATAATATTGTATTTAATTAATCTGTATTCAAGATGGTCATATATTTAACCCAATTAGACCCGAGGACCATTCTACAAATGCCTTCTAAAATCAGTAGTAGTCAAACTTTCAAGGAATACCGGTAGCAAACGCAAAAATCTAAAATAACACAGATGCTATGCAGTGTATCAACAACAGAGTTACAATGACGTTTTAAATGCTTTCTTACTACTGTTGAGGTCTATGAGGAACAGCCTCTTCAAGTGTTTGTGGTAGACAAGGGCAGCATGGGCACGAGAGCATGACTGATGGTCAATGGTAAAGTCACACCAATCTGGGTTCCTTCCAATCAGGTAGTATTTCTTCTCGTCTATGATAAGTTTCTACAGAGAGAGAGAGATGTGTTCAATAACTTCAATTCTTCAAACAATTCCGAAACTATTGC
Source organism: Protomyctophum parallelum (assembly GCF_964188405.1). Lineage (NCBI taxonomy): Eukaryota > Metazoa > Chordata > Actinopteri > Myctophiformes > Myctophidae > Protomyctophum > Protomyctophum parallelum. Next base: position 50,972,086 of record NC_139698.1, read on the forward strand.
ATTAAACTATCTTGTAACCTTGTATGTCTAAAACTGTTACAGTTTAGGAAATGGAAAAAAGAAAATGTTCCGAAGGATACAATGCCGTTATCATTTACTCACAAGTTAATCTCTTGTTAATACTTTCCATTGGTTCAACGCCCTGTGAGCTTGTAGAATATGGATACAAGGTTTCTAGCAGACGATATGCAATTGTTCTCTGTGCCTCTGAGTCATAACTCAACAGTGTCGCTTCCCACTGAAAAGCTTAAAGATCAGGGCTGACTTTGCTGTGGCACCTTTTAGAAACCTGGGCAGCCATAGAACCCATCCACAGTGTGCAACACTGGTGGTGAGGACTGTCAGGTGAGTAGTGGTGCAACTCACAAAATGACATAAGAATCTACTTGGGCAGGCACATTGAAATTTGCCTCAAGATCATTTCAAGCATTCAGTTAAAGGTAGTGTAAGTGATTTGTGTTGTTAAGACAATGTTTTGCTTAGCTTTTGTTTAAAATTAAAGCTCCATATTCTGATAACATTAGCATCTTCCCATCTCTCAAGCACTTTAAAAAGAGAAAATACTATATACTATATATGCATAGTTTCCTTATATTCCACTGTTAAATTCTTACTTCTAAAGGCCTATTCATAGTCTGGATTTTCGGTGGTGAGCTGACCACCGGAGCTGAAATAACGTTGAGCGGTGGTGAGTAAAAACAGAGAGAAGGGCTGGAGGGGTGGCGGTGGTTTGCTCTTCACCGAGGCTCGTGACGTCATGTTGTAGTTCGGTGGTCACCTCAGTGACGTCATGTTGTAGTTCGGTGGTCACCCCACCACCGAAAGTCCAGACTATGTATGAGCCTTTAGCTTATGTATGATTCTGATGAATATTTATATGTATTGATTGATTGATTGATTGAAATATTTATTAACAGTTTGTAGAATTTACAGTACATTTTAAGCACAAACTCAATACAAAGACTGTCAACTGTGAGTGGACGACCCAATTAAGCATTACACTTGTTTACAACAGGGTCCACATTGTTCAATTCATCAAAACATTTAAAGACATACAAACATTTAGAGACATACAAATAGACATTTCTATGTAGCTAAATTCATCATATGGGAAGCAAAAAAGGGAAAAGATACAATATACAGTGAGGGAAAATGGGGTGGGGGGGTGGGGGGGATTCAGATTTTACAGAGGCCAGTTTCGAATTGCAGCCATCCGTAGGTGCCCTTTGAGAGCGGTTTTGAAGGAGTCAAGGGATTCACATGTCTTAATGACTGTATATGATGTATTACCATGTTTTTGTTCTTGCTTACTGTTAATCACTCTGGATTAAGACTGTCTGCTAAATGCCTAAACTGTAAATATCAGCTTCAATTGTGTCTGCTCACTTTCACTTGTTTAAGTTGTTTATCCTGTGTAAGTTCTCTCCTCTGACATGATGAAATTATGTATCCTGCCCTGAAAATTAATTTTTCTGTTTACTAAAAGAGCTGGAGAGAGGGAGACGCCAGACAGTTACAGTGAACAAACACTACTCTAAATGACTGCTATCAGAATAGACATATTTAACACATTTTAACCAAAATGTGTACGGTAACTCACTTCATCTTTAAGCAGTTCTATACAAATACAACAAATGCAAGGTTGTAGACTAATAGTAGAGGCATGTGTTTAGTTACCTCTATAAGCTTATCCCCTTTCATCACGTCTAGATGGAGACCTGGGGGCGGTTTGCCTGCCCTGAAAACAATGCAACGACAACTTAACCCTTGTCCCTTTCGAGTCCGACACGGGAAAACCATCGATCTGAACGTCAGCCACAGCGCTATGAACGGCGGACGCATGTTTACATCATAGATGTATGTCTATGGTTTTACATTACTTCATCTCATCTGTTAGTGTTACTGTAAAATATCTCATTTTAGTCTGCGTGTCTGCCTGGCCTTTGATTACACAGACGCGTACAGTAGCGTCGTCTTAGCTACTGCTCTTAGGAGGTGGACTCTGATGCGATCAGGACAGAGCATTATAATATGACACAAATATAAAATGGTTATGTTGCATTACATGTAAGGCATTACATTTGGTATCAGTTACAGCCATGATATCACTACTGGGTTAACGGCTAGTAGTGGGCTAGCTAGCTGGCTGCACGTCTGCCTATGGTGCAAAAATGGCTCCTCGGTCAGTCAATATCAAGAAATAACTTAACGACGATTAAAATCGCAGTAATTAACACTGAATGCATTTAGCAATATAACTTTGGATGGCATGCATGTGATTTGCTCACCATGATGGGCAATCAAAAGGTGGAGCGGTTTCTCTGCTTATTTTAGCTGCCATCTTGCTTCATGTTCTAAGCCCAAAGTGCATGTTGGGTAAAAGAGTCAACAATACCACTTTGTTTCAGTGGGAGTTGTAGTCCCAACAGACTGCCTGCCACACAGTCTTGACCAGGCAGAACTGTGTTCTTGCAGGGGTCATTCAATAATTATTAGGCTACAGGTCTCTCTTGTGGAATATAAAACTTATATATTTTGTAATACAGTTTGTAGTTTTATAATGCACATTATTTATATATCAAAAAGACCTATTAAAATGTACAGTTAACTACAGAAGTAGTTCTCAGAAGAGATTTGTACTTAAAACATAAAACAATGTTCAAATTTCTCACAAAATGCAGCTGCTGCATTAAAGGAAACCACATTGAATCCACATACAAATGCATACCTGATCAAATGCAATAAAAGGAAAATGTGTTTATGGAAATTCCACTTTACCACCAAGAGACATTGTTTATAATGGTGATCCATCAATACAAGTAAGACGCGCAAACGCGTGAAGCGAACGCAGCTTGTGTGTGTGTGGTTGTGTGTGTGTGCGTGTGTGTGTGTGTGTGTGTGTGTGTGTGTGTGTGCGCGTGTGCGTGTGCGTGTGTGTGTGTGTGTGTGTGTGTGTGTGTGCTACAGCTGTGCCCTGTGTGTGTGTGTGCTACAGCTGCGCCCTCTGGTGGCGGGCGGGTGGTGTAACAGTGGGACAGACACAGACATTCAGCCCTTGCTGTCATAGTAAGTGGCTCAATGCGTTCGCAATAACGTGTTTATTAGGGCATTTGATAGATTGGAAAATAAGACTGATGATTACAGTGACTGTTTACATTTTCTGGAACCAGATATTTTGGATGCCCTCTTGTGGGCATCCAAAATATCTGGTTCAAAGTTGCCAACATCTGCCTCCATACGAAAGAGCTAAACATCTGCTCATGAAACATTTTGAAAATGAACACAAGATTGCAACTGCATAATATACGGAAAAGGCTTTTCCTGGACAGCAATTAAACTGGAGCATGTGATAGAATTGCAAGCATTTTCTCTCTTCCTCAGGCTGTTGCAATGCTATGGAGAATCTAGCCTTTATGGAGGAGATGAATGTTGTTTCCCGTTTTGTCTGTTTGACAAATAATAACAATAGGCCTACGCATAAACTACAAAGCTTGTTTAACTTGCGATACATGTAATTAAACAAGAGCATCCCGAAATACTCCACAATCCACATTGAACAAAGAGAACAACAAACGACAACAGAACAGAGACAAGAGAAATCAACTGGAAGCAATGCTGTCATCTCACGCCACACCTGTTCTCCATTGTGCCCGTTCAAGTGAAAAGCCACAAGGGAGATGACGTACTGCAACAAACACATGCACCCCATTTTTGGATCACGGAACCACCTACATTCTGCACAGAAAGCTTAATGAAAAGTCTAAACATTCCAGGACAAAAAGCAAACGTAATACAATGAATACAATGGACAAATAATTGTATGCAACTGAAGTGTTCACTCATAAAACCATGCCCGTTTCACAACAAAAATCACACTTGGATGTTATTTGCAGGCTTAATATTGACTAAGTTAATTTAACTGAATATTTTGTTTTAACTCGGTATTCAGTGTTACTCAGTGTGTCACAGTAGCCTATGTTTAGTATTTAGTGTTACTCAGTTATTCAGTTCAAGTCAAGTCGGTATGTACAGCAGCATTTCACAATATCCACTGAAAGAAAAATACAGTAATTGACATCTTTTTGATTGCTGATTAATTGTTTAAAATCAAAATGCCAAACATTTGCATCCATTTTATATCAATACAAAATGTATCTAGACTATAAGGAATGGCATTTTTATAGCGCTTTTCCAAGTGCTTTACAATTAAATGGTTCATTCATTAGGAGGTGAAGTGGCGAACAGTTCACTTCCCACACATATACACACCAATGGTGGTAAGCTCACACCAACCGACTCATTGGAGGCAATGTAGGGTTCAGTGTCTTGCCCAAGGACACTTTGACATGTAGACATAAGGAGCCAGGATTTGAACCGCCAACCCATGGATCATTGGACGACCTGCTCTACCTCCAGAGTCACAGCCGTAGGGGTCTGTAAACTTCTAACAAAAAGAAATTGGGGTTTTCAACTGGGTTTTAGGTGTTGGGTGGTCGTGGTGTTATTTACACACACACACACACACACACACACACACACACACACACACTGGTTTTGCAACATATGTTGCACCACAATTAAGGAACAACCTAATGGCTAGTCAGTTCCCTTTAATTGTTCCAATGAACGGACTCTTCATCTTCACTCTGTAACTTAATTTAAACATAGATTGGGGGCCAACCTCATGAAGCAACCCTCTCCACTTGATTCTAACTTAATCTAGCTTTATTGTGCATGTACACAGACAGACATGCATGCATGTACACTTACAGTCACACACACACACCCACACACCCACACCCCCCCCCCCACACACACACACACACACACACACACACAATTCACACAAGTGTATTTGTTGTATTTGTTATTTTCCATACCTATTTTGTGATTACCACGTAAGCCCTTTTCTTTTCTCACCTGCACATACTGTATTTGTTTTTCTCTTTTATTGATGTTACATGTTTGTACTGTTTTTATTGTGCAAATAAATTAAACTAAAACTAAAAAGAAGACCATCCCATGACCCCCACACTCCCCTGAGTGAGGGGCTAATGGGGTTTGACCGTAACTCATCAAACACATGCAAGCACATGCATGCCAGTTACGTCCTTCTTCACTGATCGCAACAAACCATTTCTGTATGGGGGGAGCTTGGGTGGGTTTCTCATTCTGAAACCGGAAATGACCTGCAAACCACAACATTGTAAGCATGCAATTGTCTAGAATGCTATTGTAGCTGCAGCAACATCATTTCCATTTACAGTCTGGAACAAATGACACTAAAACGTTTGGTAATAGGAGACATGCAGTGTCGGTGTCAAATTAATTCTAAAATGTTTTAATATACTTCCTTGTGACTGTATGATGAGGCTTATAGCACCATATAAGCCCATGTGATGTGAATATGATAGGGTCTGTGAACTAACTTCCTCTTTCGTGGTTTTTAAGAATGTGCTGTTTGTTTGCCTTCATCTTGCCTGTATTCATTTGAGACTGCAGTAATGGCAGCCACAGGCATAGCTCTCTCTCTGCAAGATTATATAGCATCACTGGATAAAACATGTCTACCAAAGATTCTTCAGGTTTGCTCTGGAGTATACTTCCAAGGTAATTATTAATTTAGGTAAATTCTTATGTTTCTTGAAGTGTTTCATCATGTGTTTGACTTTAGGTGAGGACAATGCCAAGTAGGTGAAACAAAGAAGTTGATCTTGTCAGATTAATTCAATTGAACAAAAGTGATGGTAAAGCAGTTATTCTCTCTCACCTTATCTGTAAGCAAATAAAACAAATTATGGGCGACCATGAAAGAAAATAATTCAATTAGATCAACTACATAAAACATTTTAATCAGAATATTAATAGTGCTGTGCTACTAAATGTGTTCAAATCATGTGTTCAAATCATTGTATTGCATAGTATTGCATACGTATGCATGTATAGCTGCCTATTTTGTTTGATCTTATCTGTAAAGCATTTTGTGAACTTGTTTTGAAAAGTGATATACAAATGAGGTTTATTATTGTCTCTGTATGTTTTTATTTGCTTACATTACCATTATCTAATCAATAATATAAATGTGTTTAATCGTTGTCTCTCTGTCTTTCTCTCTCTCTCTCTCTCTCTCTCTCTCTGTGTGTATGTGTGTCTCTGTTCAAGGGTCTATATATGAGCTTTCAGGGTGTGAGGTGTGCTTGTCCACCGGGGACATCATAAAGGTCATTGATATAGAGCTACTATCAGTCACCTGTCAAGACGTCGGCAACAATGACACATTTGAGCTTCCTATTGGCCACAAGGGTAGGCCTAAGCCACATGTCTGTGACAGACAAATGTTCAGAGTACTGTAATCCTTTTTGGTACAAAGATACTAAGGGCCGATTCATACTCCTATTTTAGAGCCGAATAAAAGTCGGTTCGGCGCTGTAGAGCCTACAATTTGACGTCATTTGAGGTTCGGGGGGGGAGGGTACCGTCCTAAAGTCGGCTCTTCGGTGCTACTGAAAATGTCTGACGAGCCGAAATCATTTCGGCACTACAGCGCCGAAACAGCGGTAAAATAGGAGTATGAATCGGCCCTAAGTCCATAACATTTTATGATGAACTCTAAGCAGATTTACAAACAAACAAAAGTATAGTATTTTGAGGTCATTTTTCTGTCTCCCAGGCTTGTTTAAGTTGGTTCCAGAGAAGATGGCCTACAGTACGGTAGAAGAGATGATGAGTCTGAGACCATTGGACTTGGGCTCGTGCCTCCCATTTTCTTTCATCAGCCGCAGTGAGCTGACATTGGGGAACTTCACAGTGGGTGCCAACAGAGCGATGACCATTCTCTGTGTGGAGCGGAAGGAGAGAAAGGCCACTGGGATACGCTGCCGCATCCAGGGGGAGCAGGGAGCCTTGGCGGAGGTGCAGATCCCTCTGTCCTGCCGGGGGGAGTTCTATGAGTGTGAGAGCGAAGAGTGGTTCACTCTAGAGGAGATCATGTCTTCACCCCACCTGCAAAGACGGAGATTTCGTTTCAACAAGAGCAATCTGACTGACCGGCATCTCATCCTCAACCCCGTCTATGAGGTCCATGCCATTATGCAAAGTGAGTGCCTATAAAGCCGGGAATTCTTGGTCCTTTATTGTATTTGTCTGTTTCTTTTCTTCTTCCGCCAAAAATAGCAGTTCTGGCTTAACCGTGCAGTGGCAATATGGTAGAGGGCTATGCCAAGAGGTGAGGACGCGAAGCCCACGACCATTGGCCAAAGGGTGGCACTATAGCACTCAATTGAAAATGCAAACTTTGAACAGGTATAGCTTGACCGTCAGCAATAAAACTTTGATACACATACGTCTCCTCATACCGAACAACTTTCATGTTCTGACCTTCGACCTCTGACCTTTAGATCACCCACTATTTTGAATTATAAATGATTTCTTCTGTCGGCACTCCAGGCCAAACTGTGCAGTCGTTTTTTTACGAAATGCGAGGGCTTTGTTACCCTGCCTAGACACGAAGTCCACAACCATTGGACAAAGGGTGGCGCTACAGTGATCAATTGAACACGCATAGCTTATGAACCGTTTGACCGCCAGCAATAAAACTTCAATTCAATACCTATATGTCTCCTCACGAGGAACAAATGTGATATGGGGAACTATGATCTCCCATTTTGAATTATATGAAAAATCAAATTCAAATCTATCTCATCATGGGATCTTTGATCGAAATTCACGAAGACTTCTACACACAAACTTTGGCCCTATACGGACAAAACATCTGTAGTACATTTTGAGTGAAAAAATGTAGGTTTTTTGAGCCAATGAAAATAGCAGTTTTATGAAAGTTCTTCTTCAGCCTAGGTGCCCAGACGTCCACTCACAGTTAACAGTTTTTGTATTGAGTTGTGCTTGAAATGTACTGTAATTCTGGCTGCAAACTGTTAATAAATACTTCAATCAATCAATCAATCAATCAATCAAACAAACAGCCCTCCTATGAGACACGGAGTCAGACTAAGTAGAAATAAATTGTGGTATTTTATCATGAACAAAGATAAGTTGAAAAGTGGAGAAGTAGCTGTAACAGAAAGCAGACAAACTAAATGCAGGAACAACAAAAGTACTGATGCTATATGTTGATTAATTGGACCTTTTTGTGTTATCCTTTTAGCCTAAATGTCTAACTGTACCTCATGCTCACTTCTGACTAATAAAGTATTTATTTAATCAATCAATCAATCAATCAATAAATCAATCAATCCAGAGGCTAAATACAAATTGTTGACAGAACGAATAGACACTCTGGGCTTGGCTGTGAACAACACCATTGCATTGCAGTCCCTGCCTCCTAATGTATCTGTAAATAATTGGGAGCGTCAGCTACCTCTGACATTAATTCTCATGTTTTGTCCCACAGTGAGAAAGGACATTGTGAAGTTCCCCTCCACCTTGGCAGTGGACGTGGTCGACGTGAGTGAACAGTGTAAGGACATGACCTTTGTGACTCCAATGACTCTGACCGAGGCCCATGCTCAGCCGGACAGTTCCTTCCCCACCATGGCCGAGGTCGTTCAGGAGCCGCAGCCACAGCATCTGTTCCTCTGTAGCTGGCTGCAGCAGCTTCACACGGGCAGCCAGCTCATCCTCCACAGGAAAGGGACCTCGCCCATGGTCCTGGCCTCCAGCATGAAGGGACGGAAGTCACAGCAGTACTTCCTCATTTCTCAGAAATACAATGGACGATTTCGGCGACGGCCGAGGGAATTTAGCTCGGTGTACGAGCTGTACGTCGCTTCGGCCAAGGCATCCGGTCTCAGGGTGAATGTGGCGCGACACTGCGATGAGGTGGAGGAGGACGGCCTGCCTGCTCTCAATGCTGGGGAGCAGCTGGATGTCTTGCGCTGTGAGAAGGTGGAGCTGGCCTGTAAGGACGGGAAGAAACAGACGGTCGACGCTCTTGTTTGCCGGCGTGTCCAGGAGCTTGATGATGATGACGATGATGATGATGATGAAGAGAGTGTTGAAAAAGAGGCGGAGAATGAGGAGATCTTTCTGCCTTTGTACATGCAGTGTCACTTTGTGGAGAAGATAACGGATAACAAGAAGCATAGGCTCAAGGACTTGGGAAAGGACTTTACCTTGCCCCTGGATGTTAAGGTGGTGAATCGTGACGCAGCGCTTGAGACGGATCCTCTGGTCAGCTTCCCATCTCTTAGGCTAGAGGAGGTTACTCTGGAGCCCACCATCCAGGCAAGTCTTCCACAGAGCCCACAGAACTGCTTTGAGATCCCAACTCGCTGGCTGTCCATGTGCATCTGTCTTACTAATGACCGCCTGCCATTGCCCAAGGATCAATTCCCAGCGGACCACGTGGAAATGGTCACCGAAGTGACAGAGTCGTTCTATTATGAGTTCCGCAGGCAGACTAGTTCAGATGAAACCCCGCCACCACGGCCTCCAAAGAGGAATATGTCTTCCTCTTTGAAGTCGAAAGAGAAGCCCTCAAATCCCTGCAAGAAAACCTCATCCATGACAGACAATCCCAAAGATGTGGCAAAGCCTAGTCCCAAAGATCTACCAAAGCCTCTACCAAAACCAGACAGAGTGACACTATCCAGGACAGACAGTGCCAAAGATGTGCCAAAACCTCCTCCCAGAGATGTAAAGCATCTGGCAAAATCCAACACCTTCACCAAAGGAGTAAAACATATGACCCTTAACACCAGGCAGAGACCCCCTGTCCCTCTGCCACCGGTAAATCACTTTGTAGAGTTGCAGTCAGACCAGAGCCAGGGTCTTATATGTTTGTAGATTTGACACTTTTACATTTGTAGTTGTCGCATTGCAATTTTCACAATATGTGACTTGTGGTAATTCTTTAAAAATAGCAGTCTAATGTGATTTCAAGGAAATTATTATCTGTTCTATGATCAAACATGTCTAGTTCCTATTTTAAGGTTTGTGTTGACATTTCCTTCTATATTTCAGACTCCACCAGTCTGCCCCAGAAAAAACATAGCCAAACGAACCTCAGGCAATGCTGAACCAAACACCTATGTGAGGACTGATAAAAAAGGTGAGGCTTTGTGTTGCATCCATATCATCGATAAATATCAGATGAACCTTATTCTCACAATGTCAAACGATCAGAGATCTCGTCTACCGATTGTCTGGTGACTTCTAAATGCAAGGCAATTGCTAGAAAGGAGGTATTAAAGAACAGCATCCTAACAAACCTACGCCTACCAATCATGTCACTGCCCCAATATGAAGGGCCGCTCTAAAGATTTAGGATTGATTCTGCAACCAGCACATATATGCATGGGTACTCTCAGTTTCAACATTTTACTGACTGAAAAAGTGAAAAATTACATACTAGACTGCATGTGTTAAATTGTCATGGCAGACACAGCCCAACAGGATATCAAGTACCACCACATAACCCTATTCATCGGTTTCATTTCCAGTTTTAAAGTCACATATCTATACAGCGTAAGTAGCCTCTCTAGGTCCTCCTCAGATTACCTCAGCCTTACGCGACACACAAATAAACAAGCGCATACAAATAAACAAGCGCATACAAATAAACAAGCGCAAACAAAGTAGTTTCCACTCTCACCTGATAGCCAAAATGTATAGACTGTACTAGGCCTACTACTCGCATATATTCACTCAAAAATAGCTTAGGCCATTACTTTTTCCCATTGAGATTTCCAAAAATAATCAATTAATTTAAGCCTAGAATCAAGCCATCCAGGGTCCTGGTGAATCATGACCATGAAACCTTTGATTCTGATTAAAGAAAACAAAATGTGAAAACAACACAACAAATGGTATTTATTAAATATAGTCATATCATATACTTAAATATTATAGGTTTTATGGTCATGATTCACCAGGATCCTGGATGGCTTGATACTATAGGCTTAAAATAATTGATTATCTTTTAGAAATGGCATGCTGAACATTAATGTTAACCTCACACTAGAGGCCCCAATGTTTCCAGGATTCTTTAGATTACCCTAGCTTGATGTAATAAACTGAACTGCTGTTTCCCTACACAGTGATAATATCTGACGCCCATGCGGATGTAGACAGTGACCATGACTATGAGGAGTTGGATGGGACTCTGACTGAAATGATCAAGAGAGCACAGGAGGGTTCTATGTACAAATTCTGAATCTGCAACTCCGAAGGTGCTGAGTGGACTTCACACCGCTTGGAGCGGGCACTCACTTGAGCTTGAGCCAGCTTCTCTCAGCATGGCCGCCTTGTTTTCACTAGATGGATTAGGAAACATAGGGCTGACCACACATAATCAAACTCTGAAAGCAACACCACTAATAAATAATGGCCTACTGTGAATGAAGCAAATTAATGTATGCCAGTTTAAGACACTTTGACTTGCATTACAATTACAACACATTTGCCATTTTGCTTCATTCATTCAGTCTTCAGTAGGTTTGCTTTTATAGTTACTTCAAATATTTACATACTATTCCCCTATCTTTTCTTTTATTATTTATAAGTATAGGGGCATTACATAAAATGAGAAGTGTTGAATAGGTGACTGGATATAATAGCAGAAATTGCACACCGATGACACTGATGGCTACGGCAGTACATCGACATAGAAAATGTGGCTAAATCTGGCTACATTTGCAATGCTGTAAGCTTTTATACTGTCGACTGTGAAATTAAATGTATATGGATCATACCGGTACAACTGTCCCTGTATTTTTCCAGGGTGTTTCACTTCTTTTTATTTTTTTTTAAGATATTTTTTTTGCGGCTTACGCCTTTTATTGATTTTTGAAGGGACAGACAGTAGGCTGACAGGAAACGGGAGAGAGGTGGGGGAAGACATGCAGTAAAGGCCGTGTCGGGTCCGGGAGTCGAACCCGCGGCACACTGCGACTGGATTACCAGTCCGGTGCCCAGACCGTTACGCTACGGCCTGGGCCGGTGTTTCACTTCTTGAGTATGGGAAATGTTTCTGGGCAGATTTACAGCAACTGTCTAAAATGTATTTAACATATTTGTTTATGAGAATGCTAAATTATAGCATTTCTTTTCAGGCATTTAAAAGTATTCGTTTGCGTGTCTGAAGAGTTTTCAAAAGAAAAAAAAAAGACTCGTCTACCAATTACACACCCCATGAAGCCTTGAATTCATGGATATATTGTCACATTACTGAGCCAATCATTTGATGACCTTCTGACCAATGACCCGGTCATTCAATTATTTTATATTATCATTTTTGGGGGGTGAACTACTCCTTTATATTGTTCTCTTTTGACGTTTTCGGTCACTGCACATTTGTGAAATCTGTACTAATTTGACCCAGAGGGTTTAAGTGTCTTGCTCAGGGACACTTTCACATATACAGTACTGTGCATGGAAACTGATTGTAGCAGTTATTGTAAATGAATAAACAGTTCCTCTATAGTTTTTGGATGAGTAACTTTGTAACCGCGCAGTTCCTATTTTCTTTGGGCCTTTTTTAAATAATTGGAGTTAATTTAGTTTAGCTTCACTTGGCACCACATTGATTCCCCAAAATACATACATTTACACCTCACTTTCTTAAATGACATGAAAAAACATGTAACTGTCTGTGGTTACAGACAGTTACAAGTTGAAACATTGAATATTACTTTACTCATTGTAATGCATTAGTCATTCTTAATTTACCGTTAAAAACGGAATCACAAAAACAAAAACGTATTTGAAAAGTATTTTAATTTGACAAATAGTTACATAAACATGAAAACCTCAACTGAGCAATTATTTTCCCAGATTTTTTTAAAACAACATTTCTTTATACAGGTTCGGCAGCCAGTATGTAATTGCAATGAAGAACCACTTCATCCATTTTCAACCCATCTTCAGATAATTGGCACGCACTAAACTAAACGATAAAATATAGTACCATTTCTGTCTACTCACTGTATTCAGAACAGGGCTGTGGACAGTTCATTGCATAAGCAGGTTTGAACCCTCCATAGCCCACCAATGAGACACATACAGAGTGAGTAGACAGAAATGGTCGTCATGTTATTTTAGTGAGTTTGGTTAGTGAGGATCAAATACATGAAGATAAGTTTGAAAATGGGCCATGTGCTCCTTTAACTAATAACTGCAGTTAGTTAGATCCAAACCATTGGATTCTCAGTTTCACCTGCTCCAATAGCAGAAGGGACAACTTGAAAACGGATGTGGAAATAAACATCCCACTGTAGTTCTTTAACAAACAAAAAAAAACTGCTGTAGAAGAGTGTGTTAAAGGTTTAGGTATAACATCAGCTTCTGACACGTATATTCTGTGTGGTATGAGCAATGGGACCAGGGTGAGTAGGCTAGTGACTAGTCACCATTGTCTGTAGATTTGTAGTGATCCTCGTCGATGGTGGAAAAGATATGTCCCTCGTTGCTCAAGAACTCCACTGCTTGCCTGTTTGAAGACGGTGCAAAGGTGACGCATCATGTTTCGATAAGTGTGTAACAAAGAAGTGCCCTCACAGGAAACCACAAAGGAAGTACTGCTGGCTCTGGTACATAGCTCCCAGACAGACAATATGTCTCTAGTATTGTCCGTATAGACTGCTGTACATGATTTATGGTTACTGGTACATAGCTCCCAGACAGACAATATGTCTCTAGTATTGTCCGTATAGACGTACTGTATATGATTTATGGTTACTGGGGGTCCTGTGCGTCAATTTCAAATGCTACAAAATATAATGCAGGAGACGAGGGTCTTACCTGATGACGGGCATACTCATGGCAGCAAGTCTCTGCTTCAATTCTTGAAGGCTGATGCCCTCAGCATCTTGACAACCCATGATCAAACTCAGCACCTACCGAATTACAAACATGAATTATTTTCACATACCGTTGCCTCTGTCAGGTTGGTGGATTACACTGGATAATGACAGTATTTAAACATTTATTTTATTATTTTCCTCTAAAAAAAAGGATCTGCAGTCTCACTACCTGGACAGGAGATGGACATGAGGCAACCAATTTAACCCATTCTGACCCGAGATCAGATTCATACGAGGTTTCCACTAGACACACACTGGTCTGATTAACCCATTCTGACCTGAGATCAGATTCTAAAAAATGTCAGTCGTTCTTCGATTTTTCAAAAATAGCAGACCTACAAGCTCGTAGCGCGCCACTCGGTGGCGCGATATGAGCTTGTAGATCTGCTATTTTTAAATAGCTAAAGCACGACATGATGCCAACACCAAAATGGGTGCCCGGTCAGAATGGGTTAATAGCAGTGAAAAAACAAAGTATTGTACATTGTAATACAATGCAAAACATCACATTATGAAGTACACTTACACCATTTAATTTTAGTAGTGATTTTATTTTTATGGGCAAAGTACAATATCTTCTACACTAATGGGGTGTATCGCAAGAGATTCACAACTATAGGCACAACTTCTGCAATTATATTTAAATATTAATATTCACAACGAATATAGGGCGACCTGGCAACAGAGTGGCGAGAGCCCTACCTGTGCTGGGACAATAAAATGGTAAATGGCGCATTTATATAGCGCCTTTATCCAAGGCGCTTTACAGAGATTGTGCATTACATTCACCCATTCATACACCGATGGCAGCGGAAACCATGCAAGGCACCAACTAGCACATCGGGAGCAATTAGGGGTTCAGTGTCTTGCTCAAGGACACTTCGACAGTAACTCTGGGGGAGCCCGGGTTCGAACTGGCAACCTTACGGTTACCATCCAGGCACTCTATACCCCTGAGCCACCGCACCGCACAATAAAACTGAATGCGATATCTTCACTGACCTGGTTCTGATTTGGGTTCAGCCCGTTGTTAGCCATGTCACTGGCACCCGAGTAGCCCCCCGTGTTACTGTTGGCAGGACGGGATATGGGAGTGCTGCTGGAGTTCATTACTCCACCACCGCCAGATGTCTGAAAGAGAACCAAAGATCACACGGTGAGCACGTCATTTTTAGCAATAAATGAGCGAGCATGTTGCATTACCTAGTAGTTATTTTTCTTTAACCCATTCTGACCCGAGATCAGATTTATACGAGGTTTCCGCCGGACACACACTGGTCTGATGAACCCATTCTGACCTGAGATCAGATTCTAAAAATGTCAGTCGCTCTTCGATTTTTCAAAAATAGCAGACCTACAAGCTCGTATCGCGCCACTCGGTGGCGCGATATGAGCTTGTAGATCTGCTATTTTTCAATAGCTAAAGCATAACATGATGCTGACACCAAAATGGGTGCCCGTTCAGAATGGGTTAAAAGAATGTTCAAAATTAGAAGATGTACAAGCTTGTAGTGCGGAACAAAGTGACTGTGAGGCTATTTTTGAATAGCCAATGCAAAAAAAAATCTAAAATAACACATACTTACCTGGATTTAATGGGTTAATTACCTACTGCTCCAATTAAAGATTTCTAGATACAATGTAAGCACGTGATATACCTTTAACACCAGAGCACGGTAGAGGGCGCCAGTCCACAGGTTCATGTATTTTTTGCATTTGCATTGAAATCCCCATAGGGGTATTTTAGGTCGCTTCATATAAGAACTGTGTTTGAAAAATAAACCGATCATCCCAGCCTTTCTGTCAGGGGGGGTGGTTGTGCGTCGTTAATGATGTCCATAAGTCCAATAATATTTGATACAGCCAGTTTCTGGAGAAAATGGAATTAATGTGGCCGCAAAAGCCTTGAAACTACAAGGGTATGAAAGCAATGTCGCTGCTAATATACGTCACGCCCAGCTGTCAAAACATTGCGTTCCTGATATTCCTCGTTGACGTATGCTCAGCTGGCAGTGACTTGACTCGTAGTAAACACAAAACATTAAATATATATATAAAATATATATTAAAAAAAAACGTATTTAACATTTCTGTTGCGTGACAGGCAGCTGCAGCCACCCCGCCTACCCGGAAATGTAGTCTCTGGATTGTTTGACTCGTTTCTAGCGCTTATTGTGTTTGGGTATATTTGTACATTTCCACCTTCAGTCAATGCTTCATATCCATATGAGTGAAAAGGCCGGTGATGATCGGTTTGAACAGTTCTTATATGAAGAGAGATCTAAAAACCCCCTATGGGGATTTCAATGCAAATAAAAAGTACACAAATCTATGGAATGGCGCCCTCTACTGACAGCGACGTCAGGACTTCGGTGCTCTATGGGAACTGGTTCAGTTCCTTTTGGTTCTTAAGCCAGAGCTCCAAAATTGAAACGTTCATTATGAATTGAGTGTGCAAAACCATACCTATATTAAGTTATCACCATGAAAATTCCCCAGTTGATTACTTACAAAGACAATGATTTGATGATAAAAAGCTACTACTATGGAAGGGTTATCATATATTAACCCATTCTGACCTGAGATCAGATTCATACGAGGTTTTCCAGTGGACACACACTGGTCTGATTAACCCATTCTGATCTGAGATCAGATTAAAAAAATATCAGTCGTTCTTAGATTTTTCAAAAATAGCAGACCTACAAGCTCGTAGCGCGCCACTCGGTGGCGCGCTATGAGCTTGTAGATCTGCTATTTTTCAATAGCTAAAGCATAACATGATGCCAACACCAAAATGGGTTCCCGTTCAGAATGCGTTAATGTAATTAAATTGTTTATAGGATCAATATAGGTATAGCTTTGCCCTCTCAATTAATAATTAACGTTCCAATTTTGGATCTCTGGCTCATGGACTAAGAACCAAAAAGAACTGAACCGGTTCCCATTGGGAACCAACCGGTGTTAAAGGGGTTACAGAGTGCATATGTATCCCACACTATCCATCTATAGATCTATCCATCGATCTATCTATCTATCTCAAGACAAATCAAACAATCCTTTCCGTGTACTGCATGCTCCAAATATCAGAATATTGGGATGATCCTTTGGACAAGTTGTTATTCAAACATAATAAAAAATATTCAGATCCTTTAAAGGTATTATGACATGATTTATAACATAATTTTAAAAACATTAAAAGTCTTGGCCATGGTCCTTCAAACGTGTCTACAAAGTTTGAACACTCAACTCCACTTCAGTATTTCTTGACACGAGTTTTTGTGCATGTGTAAAATTCATCCTGAGAAGCCATGGAAAAACACATTATTTTAGCCTGTAGATGTCGGTAATTCCCCCTTTCCTGTAAACCCAAGATGCGCTACTTTGACAACCTGGTAGGAACGTCGTCAAAAATAAAAGAGTCATCTAGGCCAGTTGGTATCCAGTGTAAGGACTTGTGTTGATTGACACAGCCAACAACAGAGCAGATTGATTTTTCTCTAGAAGCCATTATTAGTAAGTATTACAAAGAAACAAAGTGGTGGTCACAATGAATGAGGAAGTGGAGAAGAGAGGGTAGGCACTAGGCAGGGAGCAGAGGGGAGGGGGCGGAGGTTTAGCGGAGATCTACGTATATCTCTGCCGTCCAACCAGATGAGACATTTTTGCATAATTATTCACAAAAGTCCAGACAGCAGAGAATACACTGAATGTTCAAACTTCGTTTTTTTTTGGTGAAATTGATGTCAAGAAAAGCCAAAAAAGCCAAAAAATCTACAAAAATGTGTTTTAAATGTCACAATCCCTTTAATAGTTATATTCCAATCACTCCACTCCACAGCCATGTCACATGGACACATGGAGCCGACCACTTTAAATATGATGCCATGTTCATCTGCAACTGGCAGCTGTTTTGGTGAATGTTGGGACTAGGAGTGACTGTCTGGTCAGTGTTTAGCCTCTATTAACAATTGCTGGGAACAATAAAGATAATAATCATAATAAGAAATGAGTTTGTCTACATCAGGGGTTCCCAAACTGTGGCGTCGTGAACCGATTGTGGTGCGATGCCAATATATGTCAAGTACAGCGTATGCAGAATATGGCCTATGATGCATATACCGGTATATGCCATATTCAGGTTCATATATGTGCATATACCGGTATGTGGATAAATAGGAAATGTATGCATCTATATAGCTTACGTATATATGCTATTTATATTTTTATGTGGGGGGTGCGTCAGCTAGGTCAGGAGGTAACAGGGTGCATGGCCAAAAAGGTTTGGGAACCACTGGTCTACATGCATAGATCATCAACCATTATTAGCCTGTAATTATTGATTCATTAGCCATCAAGTTTCACATTTTCTGAGCATTTACCATAATAGACTGCTGTGCATTCAAGAGGCCAGAAAAACCTCATCATTGTGAGTGCAATGCAGATCTCACCGTGTTCTGTGGTTTGCTTAGAGCCAAGTGCGCTTGCACAACCTCCAGCATGTGTGAGGTTATTTCATTCATATCCTCCAGGGGCCGAACACTGAACGCCACCACAGACTTGATATTCTGAGAAGGTTAAAGAGAAAAGACTGTCAAACATATGGTATGTATATGAGATTACTTGAGAGAGGAACTACAGGCTTACGGGGATCTTTCTTTGCTTAAACTCTACCCTCCCTCCCTCACTGCTAGTCATGCATGGCATGAGTCGGTGGTTTTGAGCTAAACTTAACCGGAAATCCAGTCATCTATGTGGAAGTCACGTGACTTCTATTAACAACTATATAAAGACAATTACAATTTAGGCAGTTACACTCTTATACGTAGCGACTTATAAGCAAGGTAATCACATACAGAGAGACAATGTAGTACCTCAAGAAAGTAGGATTCCAGGTAAACAATGAACACAGCATCTTTTCAAATAACATGCAATCTAAATTACATTACATTACATGTGGACAAGAAAACAATCATAAGTAACAAACGAGAGTGAGTGACCAAGATATGACTGCATGGTTGGTAGTCATATGTTGGTATATCGCTAGCCCTGAAACATGACTGCCATGATGATTATCATGACAGTCATGCAGAAACTTTGCCCTGTTTTTTGCGCTCGCTGCATTTACAAGATTTCCGTATTATATAAACATTCAGATTTCAAATATAAAGTACTCACAAAGTGTCCCACGGGTGTTAGTTAGTAGCAGTGCCAGCGATTAGAATTGCTGCATCCCGCGTTGTTTAATAAAAAGCATTTTTATCCGAGCTCCCCGGGTACTTTTTTCAAACGGGGTTCGTTTGGGAAATCCACAGTTGCACACCGGGAGCGCACTCGCCAATTAGTCTGTATTGGCAGGGCGGTCAGTGTACCTATATCGAACACACCGAGTGCCACCCTCCTCCAGACCGATAGGGGCGCGTAGTTGAAAGCCAATGACAAAATAACACCTCGGATAAAAATGCTTTTTATTAAACAACGCGGGATGCAGAAATTCTAATCGCTGGAGCTGCAACTAACTAACACCCGTGGGACAAATTGTGAGTACTTTATATTTGAAATCTGAATGTTTATATATATATATGGAAATCTTGTAAATGCAGCGAGCGCAAAAAACAGGGTGAAGTTTCTTCATGACTCTCGTATGAATACGAGAGTCATGAACCATGGCTAGTATATCGCTAGCAACAATCGAGGCAGAAGGTGTCAGGAAGGGATATAGGGAGGAAGAGTGCTAGGGGGTGACTGAGGTAGAGTCTGAGGAAGTGAGTCTCCAAAATGCTGCCTTATTTTACCTACCTATATATATAATAAGTTGTCAAATGTTTTTTTCCCTTTCTTTTTTTACTTCTTTCGAAGACCTCCAATAGTATTTGGTTTCTAGCCAAAGTGGCTGGTTAAGTAGATAGGGAGGGTTACACACTATGCACACTGCACAGCAGCCATAGAGCCCCGCAGTCCCGCCCCCTTTCATGACAACGACAGGCCCAGGAAATAATTCCCCATGCATTTTTCCCATAGACATTTCAAAATGTATTTATTTAAAGATCTGTAAGCCTCGAACAAAGCCAACTCGGATCGTGACAAATCATGACAACACAATTGTCTGGGTCGAATAAATAATTAGAAAGAAGAAAAAAAGGCAGGGTATACAACACTTTTTTCTTCTTCTTCTTTGTAATTATTTTTTCGGCCCAAAATATTGTGTTTGTTGTCGTGATTTGTCACGATCCGAGTTGGCTTAGACCTGACTCACATCTAGCATACAACATTGATGCATGCTAGATGTATACAAGGGGTTTGTTTACATCTTGCCCCAATGCATTTCCAATGGAAGTCACATGATTTGACACAACATTTTTGTTGTACGGCTTTCGGCTGTGTTTCGACTGCCCCCCTCCCCGTCATACAACAGAAATGTTGTGTCAAACCATGTGACTTCCATTGGAAATGAATTGTGAGCTTGCATCAGTAAATAAGTCTCATGCATCAGCTATACGTCAGTCTGTTGTAAAGGTGTGAGTCATTGTCTTTCATTTTGTTTCATAATTATTTTTTTTCATATCATGTTTAACAATTTATAATCTGTTCAATAAAAACATATTTGACAAACAAAAAAGGTGTGAGTCAGGCCTTAGGCTTACAGATCTTTAAATAAATACTTTGTGAAATGTCTATGGGAAAAATGCACAGGGAATTATTTCCTAGGCCTGTCGTCGTCATGAAAGGGGGCGGGACTGCAACGCTCTATATTGGAAAGAAATTGGGCCTAATTCCCACTTCCTTCACAGGTCTTAGCAATTATACTAAATTAACCCCATTTTGGGCGGGAACCCCTTTTAGTGTTAGCATTATGTTATGCTTTAGCTATTTTTTAACGACTGACATAGAAACATAGCTTTTACAGAAAACTGCCAGGAGGATGTAGAAGACATTTTTAGAATCTGATCTCAGGTCAAAATGGGTTAAGACACTGTTCCATAGTGTAGCACCGTGGTTCTCTAACTTTTTAATTTCAACAACCCCCATAACTCCTGAGCATGTACAAATGGAACCACTTGCATTTGTACACTCAAGGAGCCATGAGGGTACACTTTGAGAACACATGGCAATATCAGCACTCTGTTAGATCAGAATGGAACACAACCACAACTTAATAATTAGTATAATAATTGGTCAGACCTGAAGTGAAGGAAGTAAGGAAGAGGTCCAATTTCTTTCAAATGTGGCTGCCGTGACCAACGGCGAACTCACCTGGAAGGACCGCAGGTTGCCGGAGACCTTTACATAAGTGCCAGGGGGCAGGACATCGCTGTCCACACTGGAATCCTAAGAAACGAGGAGACAAAATCAACAGGTTTCCTACAGGGCTTAAAGATTTTTACATTGTGAAAATCCCATCGATCTGTGTTGGTCAAAATACAAGTTAATATTGACTCCACCCTCACAACCAGTTTACTCTAGATTTAAGAATGATTTCAAAAACAAATATCGCGTCAATGTGATAAGGAGCAGTGGCTCTACAGTCCATTCAAATTAGACTAGCTTTATTGCAGAGGTACTACATGCACCAAGAGTAGTATAGCATACCTGACGAAGACCACATAGGCCGAAACATTGTGTTTTTGACCGCTATTTGGATATAAATTATTTTGGGACTTCCTCCTTCTCTTCAGCTCATCTCTTTTGTTGAGTAAAGAGAAAAATGTATCAATCGTAGTTAAATAATTAATATATGAAAGGAAGGGGTCCCAACTAAGTTCTAAAATAAATATTCAATGAGCACTCCATTGGAGAATGTGTTTTTTTCTCTAGGTGTATGAAGGATGGTCTTTTAGCCAGGATGTCATGGCAGGGGGGCTGTGACTTTTCCAGTGAAGAAAAATGCGGCGCCTCGCTGTGAGGGAGGCGAACTAAATCTTCCTGGCACCTACTGAATCTGCCCACTGCAGGAGACACACCCAAAATTGTCATGTGCGCAACTGCGCACCCACGGGAAAAGGAATAAAAAGAAAATGCCCCAAACGTTCTGGGTAACTATGAAGCACTGTTGCAGGACGCCCAACAGCAACGTTTCATCAATGCGTTATTATAGTATGAATGTTGTTGATATGAATGCTTCTATTCCACTTTGGAAAAACGCCGACCTAACACGGTCCTCAATGGAGGATCGCTGATAGTAGGGGTTGCTTGATCTTGCTAGGCTAGGTCTTGCTTAACAACGGTATTGGGGCAGGTGCGCGAGCGGGTGGCGCTTATCGCAAGGTCTATTGGGGCCTGTGAAATGAAAAAGATTGAAAATCTGAAGAAAAATAAATACTCTTCTGCCATCCAATGGCTTTCTTTATTACTGCAGTGCACACTTTTCACATCAAATAGTAGGTGCCATTCAAGCTCTTGAAAGAAAATTCCCTCTCATTTACATTGATCGGTTTTCGTGTCAATCTTAGTACTTTCGGCTTGTTGTGAAGTTATTAACCCATTCTGACGGGCACCCATTTTGGTGTCAGCA
Organism: Protomyctophum parallelum; assembly: GCF_964188405.1. Lineage (NCBI taxonomy): Eukaryota > Metazoa > Chordata > Actinopteri > Myctophiformes > Myctophidae > Protomyctophum > Protomyctophum parallelum. The sequence goes on from NC_139698.1 coordinate 50,994,415, forward strand.
TCATGTTATGCTTTAGCTATTTAAAAATAGCAGATCTACAAGCTCATATCGCGCCACTGAGTGGCGCGATACGAGCTTGTAGTTCTGCTATTTTTGAAAAATCGAAGAGCGACTGACATTTCTAGAATCTGATCTCAGGTCAGAATGGGTTAATACACATTTTGCAGGATGGGCAGGACGGGTCATCATACCCCATCAGAGACCTAAAGCCCGGTGCAACCATTTCCCTTGCAGTCTGTCACTAGAGGTGTACACGCTTAACCTACAGTGCCTTCGGAAAGTATTCACATCCCTTCACTTTTACCACATTTTGTTGTTACAGCCTCATTTCAAAATGGATTAAATTCGTTTTTTTTCCTCATCAATCTACACACAATACCCCATAATGATGAAATGAAAAAAGTTCTCAAATATTTTGTTAATTTATAAAAAATAAGAAGCTGGAAAAACTGTAAATGTACATAAGTATTCACACTCTCGACTTAGTACTAAGTTGAGGCACCTTTGGCAGCAATTACAGCCTTAAGACTTTTTGGGAATGATCCTACAAGCTTGGCACACTTGAATTTGGGGTAGTTTCCCACTTTTTCTCTGCAGATCCTCTCAAGCTCTGTCAGGTTAGACGGGGAGCGTCGCTACACAGCTATTTTCAGGTCCTTCCAGAGATGCTCAATAGGGTTCAAGTCTGGGCTCTGGCTGGGCCACTCAAGGACTTTCACAGAGTTGTCCTAAAACTAATCCTTCATTATCTTAGCTGTGTGCTTGGGGTCGTTGTCCTGTTGGAAGGTGAATCGTTGACCAAGTCGGAGGTCCTGAGCGCTCTGGAGCAGGTTTTCATCCAGAATGTCTGTACACTGCTCCATTTATTTTAAAGTCTCCCAGTTCCTGCCGTTGAAAAACATCCCCACAGCATGATGCTGCCACCACCATGCTTCACCGTAGGGATGGTATTTGCCAGGTGATGAGCGGTGCCTGGTTTCCTCCAGACCGAAGCCTCTCCTCAATAAAAGGCACATGACAGCCGGGCGTCACAGCGCACTTGGAGTTTGCCAAAAGGCACCTAAACGACTCTCAGACCATTATTAACAAGATTCTCTTGTCTGATGAAACCAAAATAGAGCTTTTTGGCCTGAATGCCAAGCGTTACGTCTGGAGGAAACCAGGCACCGCTCATCACCTGGCAAATACCATCCCTACGGTGAAGCATGGTGGTGGCAGCGTCATGCTGTGGGGAGAACAAGTCTCCCAGGAACTGGGAGACTTGTCAGGATAGAGGGAAAGATGAATGGAGCAGTGTACAGAGACATCCTGGATGAAAACCTGCTCCAGAGCGCTCAGGACCTCCGACTTCGTCAACGATTCACCTTCCAACAGGACAAGGACCCCAAGCACACAGCTAAGATAACGAAGGATTGGTTTTAGGACAACTCTGTGAAAGTCCTTGAGTGGCCCAGCCAGAGCCCAGACTTGAACCCCATTGAGCATCTCTGGAAGGACCTGAAAATAGCTGTGTAGCGACGCTCCCCGTCTAACCTGACAGAGCTTTAGAGGATCTGCAGAGAAAAAGGGGGAAAATACCCCAAATTCAAGTGTGCCAAGCTTGTAGCATCATTCCCAAAAAGTCTTAAGGCTGTAATTGCTTCCAAAGTTGCCTCAACTTAGTACTAAGTCGAGAGTGTGAATACTTATGTACATGTGTTTTTCCAGCTTCTTATTTTTAATAAATTAACAAGATATTTGAGAAAACTTTTTTCACTTCATCATTATGGGGTATTGTGTGTTGATGAGGAAAAAAACGAATTTAATCCATTTTGAAATGAGGCTGTAACAAAACAAAATGTGGTAAAAGTGAAGGGGTGTGAATACTTTCCGAAGGCACTGTATATACTGTAAGGCACCAGTAACCACCCACCAACTCACCTCTGAGTCGACCCAGTGCTTTACGTCCATAGGAGCACACGTCATGTCGTCTATCTTGTACTGGATGTTGGTCATGGTTTTGTCTATGCTTCTGATAACCCCCACAACAGTGACCTAAGACATGATGGAAGGAACAAAAAGATATTAACCCATTCTGACCTGAGATCAGATTCATACGAGGTTTCCGCCGGACACACACTGGTCTGATGAACCCAATCAACCCATTCTGACCTGAGATCAGATTCTAAAAAATGTCAGTCGTTCTTCGATTAAAAAAAAAATAGCAGACCTACAAGCTCGTATCGCGCCACTCGGTGGCGCGATATGAGCTTGTAGATCTGCTATTTTTAAATAGCTATAGCATAACATGATGCTGACACCAAAATGGGTGCCCGGTCAGAATGTGTTAAGGAGTGACATTGATTGTTGAGTTGTGATTGTATTTTTTAATTTATTTGTTGTCATTGTATTTGTGTATCTGTTTTTTCTGGACATTGTATTAACGAGAGAGCTATAACTAATGTTGTATAAAATGAAAAATGTCAATAAATATATATATATATATATAAAAAAGAGAGAAAAGAAGATAAACACTCATAAACATGAATTTCTGAAATCAAAAGAATACATTTAGACGTGTTATCGGATCATGCAATGCTCATAAAAAACATGTTTTAGAAATTTGTTAGGGAATGGCGTTTACAATACTTTTAAATTTTGGAAATGAAACATTAAATAATTTGCTAAACATAATCACAGGGCCAGTATCGAGAGAACAACCGTTTATTTTCCTTCTGAAGAATCTTCGTGGTACAGCATGTGCAGTCAGTTGTTAGTACAACAGGTCTAGTGGGCATTGCTACACTCGTCACAACTTACTTGGGCAACCTCCACCTCTCCCACTTTGAAGACCTCGTCATTTTGAGCAGCAGACATCAACTGAGACATTGTGCACGGGATAATCTGCGTAGCACGTTGTCTCTGCGAACACACACACACACACACACACACACACACACACACACACACACACACACACACACACACACACACACACACACACACAGTGTAAGTTTTAGCAATGCTTGCTTAGTAGTATTCAAAGTTCACTGCAAAGTAAATTACTTTGTGTTAATGTAAATGTATCCACTGTCCATTATAAAGAATGTCACGTTACCTGTTTCTTTTCCCCTCCTTGGGATAAAGATGGCGATGCAAAACCTCCTGGGGACTGAGTGTAGCCGCCACCACCACCACCCACGCTGGAGTCACCATATCCTCCTCCTGGAAGTAAACCAGGGACTCATGAATATTTCCGTTACATGGACCAATGTGGCAAGACTTGGCCTTGTCCGTGGCAAATTCCAGATTTTGTTTTTACACACCGCCCATTATAATGTTCTTATTGTGTGATCATATAAGACCCAATTACTGAATGTAAGTAATTCTGATGAATTGAAAAGGGTGTAAACAAGTGTCATGCTTTATCGTGTCGTCCACAGATACGTCTTTGTATCAAGTTGTGTTTGAGTGTACTAATTCTCCAAACGTAATACATTCTTCAGTCAGTCTCCGGGTTTTATTCAGAATATGTAGGGCACTGCATGACACTATATGGCACATTAGGAGTCGACTGACACAAATTGGTTCTCAAATGTTTTATTTTCCAAGGACCCACGTAACTCTCAGAGTTACAGAACTGTAATGGTCATTTAGGGCTCTTTATGCGTTTACTAATTTTGCATGGCCATTGCTAATATAGAATTTTGACAAAAATGTCCACCACAAGCCAGCATGGTGATGACCTCTGATGTAAACAATGACATCCCAGTCGACTGAACGGAGCACTGAAGTGAAAACAGTGGTTGGTTCCCAATTCCCAAAGTGAGGTCAGACCGGTCAGACCCGGGTGGACCCACCACCCACCAGGTTCAAATGGAGTCTTACAGGTCTCTGAGAGTGAGTGAGAGGCATAGAGTATTGGTGAGAGAGGTCCTTCACTTCATTCTTCAGGTGGTCCATCTAAATTATTAGGAACAAAATGCACGCCCTACTACCCTTAATAAGTCTGTAACTCTTATTAAGGGTAGTGCACCCGTACGGGTGCATTTGGTTCCATTTGTACAGTCTGAGCTAAAGCCTCAACAATGTTTACTTTCAACAAAGGTTATGATCGTGTTGGCTAATGCTAGCCGGGTGGCTCGTTTTAGACATAAACAAATCATCCTATTCCCCGTAAACAGGCGGCAACAGTTCATGTGTGTAACTGTACCTTGATTCCACATGACGTTGAATTCTGGTTTAAAGTGACAGAAGCTCAAAGAAGAGGTGAAGTGTTCAGAATACTGAGAGTTACGAACGGACTGCTTCCTTTCCTCCTGCTCCGATTCCGCGCGCTAAATTGACACAAGGGACGCATGCGCGCCTGACGCGCGCTCCAGAACGGCCGCGAAATCTCCTATCCAATGATAACCCAGTTATTCAATTAGATCCCATAGCCCGGAGGATGGTCGAGCTGCGATTGGGCTAGCCAGGGCTACCTACACCATAGACCTACACCCCTCGGTTTCCATGGCCACCACACTCTTGGCGTTTTTCCTCTATATATTTCCTATTTTCCTTTGGCAAACCAAAACTTTAAGCCAAATTCCAATACCCAAAATCTAAGTTCTACTGGTCTGATACTCTTGTCTTATTATAGCCTATGACTCACGAACTGGGATACGCTGTATAAACTGATGCACACCCTGAAATAACGTGAACCCTTCATGAACATTTCAACAACGTGAACATTTCATATTTATTTATTTCATTTCAGTTATGGTTTTACATGATTATATTCATTTTACTTTGTACTTTTTTTTTTTTTTTTTTTTTACATATTCCATACCAGAAAAGAAAAGGAGCAGGAAGAAGATAAATCTTATTTATACCTTCCCCTATCTATCATTAAAGGTATATTCAGTGATTTCACTTAATTCAAATATCACTTATTTTTTTGTTTTGTTGTGATAATCCTCCCTACTATAGAGTGTGCTGGCCATATAAGGAGTTCCTCCCTGTCCCCAGTTAACCCCTGGGGTCAAAAAACCATAGGTTTCGTTTTTGACTCTCTATCCTGATTGGACGAAAGGCTGGGTCCCACAGCCAAAAACGAAACCTAAGGTTTTTTTAGTGAAATCACTGAATATACCTTTAAAAAAAAACATCTAATTGATTCTGCCTGCTACCAACCATACATTTTATACCACCATGCGATTACATCAAATAAACAACAAAGAGCTCAACAAGAGAACAAACAAAACAAAACAAAGCTGAGGGAACAAAATAATCTAGTCATCTGTGACTGTGAATATAAACAGAGTCTGAATAATCTTGATAAAAATTGGACAGTACAGCGCTTTGATGAATTAAGTACAAGGACCCCATGGAAACAAGCCATAGGCTTTCTTGGGTTAAAAATCCTCGTAATTTTGTGTGCTAATTTCTTTTCTTTTGCAAACTGATAGTAAAGTATTCAAAATCAATCAATCAATCAATCAATCAATCAATCAATCAATCAGTAGTGATAACAGACTACCACAGTCACCTTGTTTTCATCGCCCCCCAGTGGATTCAATGAGACATGGCAATCTAACACTAAAACCAACCAACTCTGGCTCTCACACTCTCACAGAAACAGAAAAGGTAGGAGAGCGGGCCCCCACACAATTCACTTCTTGAAAAATAGACTTAAAAATGTTAACAATAGCTGATTTACACTTTAGCTACCACATATTGTGGTAGCTTGGTAGGCTATCTTTGAATTGCTTAAGTATACGGTTGACCTGGTTAAACTAATGCTATCCTTAATTTATCTGAGGACTCCCTGGAACGCCTTCAATGACCCCTGGGGCTCCCCGGACCCCTAGGACCACTGGCTGGGACGCTATACCCAGCCCCCAACTGAGAGGTATCAGTCCCCCTCTTAAACTAGAGCATGCCTCCTTCCCTTGCCAGTGCTTGGAGACAGGGATGTCCGGTGTGGAGTAAGGATGTCAGCCCTGCCTGGATGACAATATTGCCTTTCCAACAGACTTTCTGTGCTGTCAAGGGGCTGGCAAGGTATGGACTTTGGACTGCTTCCGCAATGAAGTCTACTTGAGTGAAGAGTTTAGAGACTGGCTTGAGAGTCTAGAATAAAAACGTTTATGGTCATTTTTGCATCTGATAATTACTGATATCATTGTCTAAACTAAAGTCAAGTCAAATTGAACCAGAATTAGAATCTCGTGTTCACCTACAAGGAATTTGACTTGGTCGTAGTGACACATAAACATGATAAGCTACTGTATATGGTATGGGCTAACAAAATGTAAGGAATATAGCCAGGGTCAAAGTGTGAGCAGATTTCAAGAGATTTATTGTCATGACTCATATGGATGAGAACCTGCACTGTGAAAAACGTACCTTGAACAGCATTGGAAGTGCATGGTTCATAATTCGTTGTATCTTATCTTGACTAAACCAGGACACAACAGAAAGATAACAGAGTTCGCTCTCCTGATTTAGCCTATACTCCTGTCAACATGCCTACGATGAAGAGCCTTCTTCTCCTATTATGTGTACTTCTCCGCTGTGGAGCCTTTGCGTTGTCTGGTGAGTAGTATGCTAGTATAAATGTGGTAGATTTTCATCAAATTAGTATACTTCTCAGAAGATAGGAATCTTTCACCAGGACAACTTAGAGTATATCATTGGTTCTCAAACACTTTCATGTCAAGGAAGCCAGGACACATTGATATTTGGCCGTGGACCTATCTGAAAAGATGTTGTGTCAAAGCTCACCATAAGAGATTCGTCAAAATGTGTAGTAAATATTCTTTTTTACTAACCAGAAGATCTACCACAACACGTCAGACGTCACACAGCAAGGCACTGTGAGCTCGTAGATCTGCCATTTTTAAGTAGCTGAAAATAAAATAGAGCTTATCTGTTTAAGCCATTCTGAACGGGCACCCATTTTGGTGTCAGCATCATGTTATGCTTTAGCTATTGAAAAATAGCAGATCTACAAGCTCATATCGCGCCACCGAGTGGCGCGATACGAGCTTGTAGGTCTGCTATTTTTGAAAAATCGAAGAGGGACTGACATTTTTAGAATCTGATCTCAGGTCAGAATGGGTTAAGCCCTATTTTGAGAATATACTGTTCATTATTGCAGGGAAGTTTTGGCACATCACAGATCTACACTGGGACCCAACGTATGACCCCAATGATCAACCTGAACGGGTGTGTGCATCCAGTGGGCAGCGTCCTGCGGACAATGCAGGGGAATTTGGCGACTATGTTTGCGACGCACCATGGGCCCTTATTAACTCCACACTGTATGCCATGAAGAACATCCTGCCAGAGCCAGACTTCATCGTCTGGACGGGGTAGGTAGATCTACCTGCTAAGGATAAAGGATAAATATATGGTACAGAATGGTAAATGGTAAATGGTGCATTTATATAGCGCCTTTATCCAAGGCGCTTTACAGAGATTGTGCATTACATTCACCCATTCATACACCGATGGCAGCGGAAACCATGCAAGGCACCAACTAGCACATCGGGAGCAATTAGGGGTTCAGTGTCTTGCTCAAGGACACTTCGACAGTAACTCTGGGGGCGCCCGGGTTCGAACTGGCAACCTTGCGGTTTCCATCCAGGCACTCTACCCCTGAGCCACCGCCGCCCACACCTAGGGCCCACACAGCTATAACACCTAGATTTATCATCGGGCCCGAAAATTAAGGCCTGGTCAGGTTTGTGCAGAACTATTATTTTTATTATTATAAACAAACAAACAAATTCAATATATATATCTTTTCATGGAGCCCGAGGCCCGGCCCTACTGTGATTAGCATACATTTTAGGCCCGGCCCGGCCCTAAAACGTCGGGTTGGGCGGCCTGGTCGGGTTTGAGAACTCTAATAAACACCAAACATCAAAATAACAATGGGACACCTGCTGTCTCGTGTAAAACATCTATTTGGTACTAGGGAGATTAACACGTGTAGATGTGTTAAGCTTTCAGTTCTGTTGTTTTTACCTTTTCAGAGACGACACCCCGCATGTTGCAAATGAGGATCTGGGAGAAGAGGCAGTTCTCTACATTGTCAGCAACCTCACCAACATCATAAATCAAGTCTTTCCAAGTCAGGTTCACCTCATACATATTTCCTAACTAATGTGGATATTGACTCCAGTGTTTGTTCCCTCACACTGTAGATCCTTTTCTTCAGAACTTGGGTTAAAACTATACCAATGTTTTTTACTCTGTGAGCTAAATTGATGCTGAGGATATTAGGCCATTACACCATGACATGGTGTCGACCAAAAGTTGGGAGAAATAAATCCCTTAATGATTTAAACGTATCACACCATCAGGCCATTCACATTAAGGAACTGACGGTCTGCGCTTGGTTATCATTTCAGACACTACGGTGTACTCAGCCCTGGGTAACCATGACTACCACCCTAAGAACCAGCATCCTTCAGGACCAAATTACATCTATGACCGGATTGCACAGATGTGGGAGGGCTGGATGCAGACAAAGTCACTTGAAACCTTCAAAAAAGGTGGCTGTACAGTTTTGCTTGATACCTGAAGCCTGATTTATAGTTTATTTGTGTGCCAAAAATAGCCAATTTATAAAATACTAGACCGGTGTCCGGCTGTAGAGCAGAGTGGTTCTCAAACCTTTTCATGTCAAGGACCCCCAAATTGATATGTATTAAGCTGCAGATCCCCATCTGAAATGGTTTAGATTTTGTTGTTAAAAATGTTTCAAAAATAGCGGATCTATACTTGTGAGCTCAAAGTGTGTCGCAAGACTCGCATGGTTGCGTGTTGTGTTATCTTATCGTTCGGCTATTTTTTAATAGCCAAAGTATAAAATAGGGTTAAAGTTATTGTAATGCTACAGTATACTAAAGGGGCTTGAATTGGCTATGGAACCGGTTCAAGGACCATGGGGGTCCAACTTTAAGAACCACAGATATAAAGTATAAATTAAGCATGATATCAAGTATAAATTAAGCATGAGTAGACTATTATTGTACATTCATATCTCTCTCTCTCTCTCTCTCTCTCTCTATATATATATATATAATTGATAGTATCTACAGTTATTTGACTGAGGGGTGTGTAACCTTGCCATGCATTGTACATTGTACACAGTATGTACAAATTGCTCATGCATATACAGTACTGTTGAATTTGTCATTTTATTTTGTATAGGTGGATATTACACTGAGAAGCTGTTGAATAAAGAAGGCGTCAGGGTCCTGGTCCTAAACACCAACCTACACTATAGTCAGAACAAGCAGACCCAGAACATGGCAGACCCAGTGGGCCAGTTCAAATGGGCTGACCAGGTTCTGAGTGAGGCAGGCAACAACAAGGAGAGGGTAAACTTCTTCTCTTCGGTTTGAAACTTAAAACTACTACTACTGTAAACGAAAGTGTGGGTCCATTTGGTTCGAGATTTAAATGGAGAATTGTACAGTGAATTGGGATCCCAGACATGAAGTATCGTCGATCTGTGGCATAATGCCGTTATTAAATTTGATTGATGAGAAAGAGAATCAATCTCCCAGATTGTGTCTTTCAGGTGTACATCATTGGCCACATTCCTCCAGGTTTCTTTGAGAAGAAGAGGAGTATGGCCTGGTTTACAGCGGAGTTCAATAAGCGCTATTTGGAGCTGATCCAGAAACACCATTCTGTAATTGCTGGGCAGTTCTTTGGTCATCATCACACCGACAGCTTCCGCATGTTCTACAACTCTGCAGGTATTCACACATTACATTTGTTTCCTTGTTATTTTCATTCACATTGGCTTTGATTTCAAGTAATATCCAATATTATAACCACTTGAACCCTAGCATCCCTTTTCTGGGGCTAACAATCAGCAAACATATCAGAGCTACAAGCTCACAGCTGTACTACCTACAGCTGTGAGCTTGTAGCTTGTAGAATATAATCAAATATTAGATTATATTCTTGTGATAATAGTCAACTACTCTCTTATATTTAGTGCAGAGTGAAAACAGGAGAGGGCCTAGTATAGAGCTCTTGGGAATACATTCAACTATGCACTTTCATTAGAGCAGTGCTGCTCTAAATAAGTGTCCTGACCACTTAAAGTCAAACCCTAGTTTGTACTTGGCTTGTAAGATCTGCTATTTTCTGTGGGGTTTAAGTAGTTAATTCTTATACAAGGATGTAGACGTTTATTTCATTATTTCATTTTATGAGGGTGGAAAAGTCAACGTACATCATAATATTACTGTATTAGTGAACCTATTTAACAATGATTTGAAATGCATTTGCAAAAGCAACACCACCTATAGCCAATTACAACATTTTTCAGGAAATGACAAATATAACATTTTCAGGAAATTAAGAAAACCTTATATTTTTAAAACAAAGCAATACAGCCTCATCAAAGTTGGTGTTGTAACTTTATATATTGTCAATTACTCCCATGAGAGGGGGAGAGGTGGTGGAGTTAGTTGCTTTAGCAGACATTTTGAGGGTCCAATGGAGTTAAGAGGTTTTGTCCAAAGCACTTTTTACTACTTTCCATTGATTCAATATTTTCGAAACAACACACAGACGTAAAGTGTGTTCAATAGCACTGACTTATGCCAAAAACCTCAAATTAGTTATGAAGCTTCCTCCCGACAGCAACAAATTATGTATTGTGTGCTCGAGCAACTTATATGGTCTTGTTAAGTTCAGATCAGTAGGGAGTTCCCATATGTTGCCTTCTCTCTCACGACAGGCTCTCCTATCAGTGCAATGTTCTTGAGCCCAGGGGTGTCACCATGGAAGACAACGCTGCCTGGGGTCGAAGATGGTGCCAACAACCCTGGGATCCGTATCTTTGAATATGACCCTCAAACACTCCTAGTTCAAGTAAGAAAAGGACATTCTCTTTGCTTACTGCGTCGAAAAGAGGGAGGAGGGGACATGTACCATATTATAGACTAATAAAAATCACCGACATACCCGGCCGATTTGCTCAGACACATATGACGTAAATTCTCCATTCATTGCCAATGGCATTTAATGTTTATAATAATCTACACTATAGCCGTTTATAGGAGGGGCTAGCACCCCTCAAATGCCATGTACACAGTATGTAGAAACTCCTCATGCATGCTGTAGTCCAATTCTCACGCATGGCCTTTCCTGTATCAAAACTCCCACAGGATGTGGTGACATACTACCTGAACCTGACCCAGGCCAACAAAGCCCAGGCTAACTGGGAGCAGGAGTACCGTCTGACAGAGAGTTTCAAGGTAGCAGACGCCTCTCCAGGCTCCATGCACCAGGTTCTGGAGAGCATGGCTAACGACCGCAGCTACCTACAGAAATACTACGAGTTCAACTCGGTCAACTACGACCTGACGGAATGCGACAGTGACTGCCGTATTGACCACGTGTGTGCCGCCAGAGAGGTAGACTTTGAGGCTTATGAACACTGTCGGGAGAAAGAAGGAGCCGCTTCACTTCGTGCTGCCTTGCTGCCAGTCCTCACTGTGGCATTCGGTGTTGTCTTGAATGACCTGAAATGACGTGTGTCCATTGAAAACAATGGAGGCGGCTGTTTTGACGCGTGCCGTTTGCAGCCTGTGTGTGCCCTTGAATTACAACAAAATTATCTAATTTTATGAGGGGGAAAAAAAAGCCAATGACCCCAATAATACTGCATCAACGTTTATGAACTGCAGATATTTTATTATACAACACCACCTGCCAATTACGACTTTAGTATCAGCATGCTAGATTATTCCTGTAATTCCACAGGAAGTGTTTGATCACCGCCTGCCGGTAACCTTATACACCTAACTCAAGCGTCATTGCAACAGATTGTGAACTTGCTAAAGAAGATGTGCATTTATTGATTGTGTGCTTGAGCAACTTCCTTTGAACAATAACAGATGATGGTCTTGGCACATAAACAATACAAACATATCACACAATACTTAACAGCTCCTCTCTTGCAGAGACGGAGAAATAAACTAATGACAAAAGGCTACAGTGCAGGTTTATTCTCTCCAAAACGGGTCACATGACCAGGACCTGTTTGGATGAGATGAAAGGCTGCATGGCAGAGTCCAGGGCAGTGCGGTAGTCCTGCAGGCTGACCTCAGTGCAGCCCGGTGCGCTCAGCTTCCCCTGGCGCACCAGGGAGCACAGCTCGTCCAGCATGTCTCTGAAGTCATCTAGGGACAGACAAAAGAACAGAACGTAGCAGAATTTCCGTTTGGGATGTATCTTAAAGGGATAGTTCAGATTTTTTTAACTTAAGTTGTATGAAATACTTGCCATTAATATAGTGGTTGCAACTGTATTAATTGATTGCCCGAGTCCCGTGGTGGGAGTTCTGCTCTGGTTTTGGTGAAATATCAAGTAGTTCCGGTCATTTTGTGGGGGGCACTGGGGCCACGCAGTAAAGGTAAAGTAATCCACAAAACTAATGTTATTTGTATTGTTGACCTATTTCTAAAATATTAGTGCAACTTTCGTTCTTTTTTTACCCCTCTATCACACGGAACTATGTTTTTTGTGTCCATATCACTACGCCCAAATAATAGTTCCATGTGATAGAGGGGTCAAAGTTGAACGAAAGTCGCGCTAATATTTTAGAAATAGGTCAACAATACAAATTACATTTGTTTTGTGGATTCATTTACTTTTACTGCGTGGCCCCAGTGCCCCCCCACAAAATGACCGGAACTACTTAATATTGACCAAAACCAGAGCAGAACTCCTACCACGGGACTCAGGCAATCAATTAATACAGTTGCAACCACTATATTAATGGCAAGTATTTAATACAACTTAAGTTAAAGAAAACGGAACTTTCCCTTTAAGACCTGAGCCCGATTCTACAAATGCCTTCTAAATCAGTAGAATCAGCAAAAATAGCAGATTTGCTTGCTGCGAGCTTCCAAAGTCGTTCTCAAAGTGGGGCCCAGGGACCCCCAGGGGTCCCCATCAAAATCAGTTCAAGCACTTAATGTATTAACCCCATATTATACTTTGGATATTAAAAAATAAATGATCTACAAGCTGGTCACGATGCAATGCGTTTTATATGTGCTATTTTAGAAAATATTTGTATAATTGTGGAAAAATATTTAATAATTTGGAATATTTTTTAACACAAATGGTCTCACAAAGGCTGTTCAGATGGGGGTCCGCGGACAAATACGTATGAATGTGGGGGTCCTTGACATGATACGGTTTGAGGAACCACTGTAAATAGGTTGACTGCGGACCATTTACGGGCGTCTTTCAGGCTAGACTGCCTATGTTTAAAGTTACCTTTGAACGGCCACTGCACCGACCACTGAGTTGCTCGTCATGAAAGTCCACTTTAAAACGGTGTAATCGCTTGTTGTAGTGTTTGTATGTGATGTATGACATGCTTTGTTTTTGCTTAAATGTAAGTCGCTCTGGATCAAGAGCGTCTGCTAAATGCCTACATTGTAAATTGCAGAAAAGTATTCCACAACAACAGACCTCTGGCAGCTTCTCCATTGTAAACAACAGGGACTCAATTTAGGGACTTAACTTTCTGCTTATAATACAGCAGTACATAATGATGAGTACTTGTACACATTCTCGTGACAGACTCACCATTTGAGTGGTCCTTCTTCCACTGTGTGACCCAAAAGCCGCGCACTTCCACATCCTTAAAGATGAGAGCACCCTGGAGGAAGTAAGGTCACTTTAGTTTAGAGGATGTGGGACACAGCAACACTATCACACACCACTTATGAGAAAACAACATGGCGCTCGTCTTACCACAGGTACAGTGACAGGCTGCTTAGCCATGCCTCCGTAGGTCACCATGCAACCTCCGACCTGTAGGTGTCGGAGGAGTTCCGTTGCACTCTTGCCCCCTACGCCATTCAGTGCCAGCTTGGGTCTTGGACACGTCTTTTTAGAGAGAAAACAACAATAATATATGTTTTAACCACTCAAACCCTATTTACACTGTTGACCCCCAGGGGTTGATTTGTTAAAAAAACGTAATCAAATAATAATACGTTTGTGAATAATTCAGTGTGGGACAAACTAACTAGGGAATGGCAAGGCTGATGAAACACACCAATAACCTCACCTGCCTTGAGGCAGAGTTGGAAACTATAGTAGTTCACAAAGGAACTAGACCCCCCCCCCCAACCCCGTTGTGAGCTTGATCTGCTATTTTCACCAAAATGTCTGCACATAATGACATGCTTAAAAATGCAGATGATGGTGGAGGAGAACGCAGACCTTGAATAGTTCTTTCATCTCAGGCCGCCTGAGTGTCTCCTCCCTGATGACATGGGTGGCCCCCATGGCCTTCAGCCTGTCACTGAGCTGCGTGAACTCTGGCCTGCAAGAGATGGAGATGCAATGAGGAAGTTCAGTATGAAACGCTTATAGTTTCTGACAGAAGACCCCACCTGTCGCCAAACAACACTGCTAATAGCGACCGACTGATAACCTCCAGCTAATGATTATTAGGCACTGCAAATGGGGCCTAAAGATTTGATGGACTTATACTGATGTGTGGAGGAGGGTCAAACTCATAGCCAGTCATTAATTGACAGATATTTGCTACAGAATCATGCTTTTAGACACATTAATCAGGTGAGGTTTACCTGTCTCGTACAACGTTGACGGTATTGATTCCCCTTGCAGCGGCAATCTGTATAACAGCCTGACCTACTCCACTGTTGGATGCATTTTGGATCACTGTGTCACCTGAAAAGACAACACATAAACACAAGTATAGGACTCTACTGGGTTTTCATGGCAGCTTGTCATTACTAGAGACAAAAGAAACCCCAAATACACTGAAATGAGAAAGTGAGAAATCATGAAATATTTTTTTAAAAGTATTACCGGGTAACACAAACAACTTTTTCAAAGATAAAAAGAAAACTAATTTAGTATATAAGCCTATATTAAGTGCTTAAGGACATTCGCTGAATGACTGGGATGTCTTTGTTCTGATTACTAAAAAAAGGGCACATGATTTAATTTCATTTATTTTATTCCTCCTTCCTGGTGTGTCATCGGGGCAGCAGTTGCTAACCGAACTGTTGAGTTGTTATCTCGGTTTGGGGGGGGGGGGTGTGGGAGAGCAGCTGTGGAACAACACTACCACCAACTGCTGTAGAAGCCCAGCTGACTATATAATTACCTGGCTTGAGGTCCTTGAAGTCAGCCAGCATCCTGAAGGCAGTGCAGGGGTTGACCCCCAGCGTGGCAGCACACAACAAGGGGATGTCATTTGGCAGCGAGATGACGTCTTCCTCTGCCATCACCGCTGCCGTCCGCCAGGTCCCTGGACACACAATTCACCCATTTTGACCTGAGACATCAGATTCTAAAAATGTCTTCTACATCCTGACAGTTTTCTGAAAAAGCTATGTTTCGATTTTTCAAAAATAGCAGACCTACAAGCTCGTAGCGCGCCACTCGGTGGTGGCGCGCTATGAGCTTGTAGATCTGCTATTTTTCAATAGCTAAAGCAAAACATAATGCTAACCCCAAAAGGGGTTCCCGCCCCAAAATGGGTTAAATCTCACAATTAGATTCGCAACTACTTCAATGTGGGTATTTATTTTACAGTAGTTGAAACGTGGCTCCAGAGAGTGACATACAAAGACGAGAAGAGAAGAGACTGAGTGCAGGTTTCAAAGCCACAAAGTGCACATGATCGAGATAACATGTACAGTATTCCTATCTCGCTAGAATATTCATGCACAAACACAATATTATCACGTGTAGGCCAATCAAATGGTCAGCAAGCGGGCCTGGCAGGTTGACACCGTGGCTCAGGTGGGTTCAAGCTGCGAGCTTGTACATCTGCTATTTTTTTAACATTTAAAAAAAAAATCTTGAAAGTGTGAGAACTACTGATTTAGAAGGCATTTTGTAGAATCCTGTTTTTGGGGTCAGATGGGTGGGGTTTGAAAAGGAAGTAGCACATTATGTACCTTGCCCAGCGTCTTTGGGAATAATCCAGTCTCCCACTTTGAGAGATTCCACTTGGCTCCCCAGCTCCACTACCTCAGCCACGCCCTCGTTACCCCCCACTGCTGGGAAGTCGGGGAGGATAGCATATGTACCTGGGAAGAAGGGGGTCAAATGATGAATTAATCAAACTGTAATGAAGGCTCTCAATATCTCCAAATATGGAGATATATGACATATATTACTATAAAACAACATTACAATCTCCATATTTGGCCCGGCTGACCTAGAGCTTCATAATATGGAGACAACTGGCATTGTCATTGTGACAAGCATCCAAGCCCAATATAAAGAGTGGCATTATGTTTCCATAGACCAGTCCTTAAGGTGTGTAATTTGAAATTTCGCATGCCAAAAATCCTATGGATTGGTTGTGCCCTCTTTGGATCAGCCCTGATGCCCCTGTTTCAGTTGTCCTAGAAGCAATATTTACTAACATTGCAATCTCCATATTTGGCTCGGGCTGACCTAGAGGAGACGATAGAGACATCTAGTGTTGACATCAGGTCAATATAGAACCCCATATATGGATATAGAGTATATTATAGACGACTGGCATCGTCATCGTGACAAGCTCTCCACCAGGCCGAAGGCATGGGGAGAGAGTATGTTTTGCACTCCGTCCGTCCGTGTGTGTGTGTGTGTGTGTGTGTGTGTGTGTGTGTGTGTGTGTGTGTGTGTTAACTGGCACCGTTAACCCGGTCTGTGCCAAATTTTGCACACACACTCCCTGGATGCCAACAATGAACCTCTGCCCCAAATTTTCCAGAACGGCCTGTTATAGCGCCACCAGGAGGCACACTTTTGAAAAACAATTTTCTTTTATATTACTCTGTCTAAAGATCCCACAAATCGTTACACACTATCTCTATAGTGATGTGTTCAAAAGTATTTTATACAAAGAATCCATTACGTGTTAAACAGAAAGTTATCTTTTTAGGTGCAAATCCATTATTTTAGGTAAAAATGTTACAAATATTGTATTGTCTAATTATCACTTCACTGTGACCTAAATACTGAAGTGAAACTAGGGGAGTATCAGTTCACTTGACGTACTTCCCTGTAAGATAGGTGTTTGCCAGCCCAGGATTGACACATTTTGGCAAGCAATTTTTTTTACTATTGCGACAGGACACAAGACTTCCTGTTTGCTCTCACCACCACTCAATATGAAGTGTCGATTTTCCAAATTTCGCAATATAAATGACAAAACAAATTTCCCTGAAAGAGAACACTGTTTTCAAATTTGAAGGGATTATAATGAATTATTTGGAACCACACTTCACCAATGGAACTAGTCGCAAATCCTTGCAACAAAACAGTTTTAAGGTCAACCGCACAAATGCAACTCCTTGCAACTGCCATGTAGTTGCATGTTGCAAGGAATTACATGGCGAATCATTGGTGATCGACCGTGACATCTGACTTGCACAGAAGTTTGAACAAATTCAAATGTGAAATAGCCTACTAATGATTACCCCTTAACACAACCCCATGCCAAGTTGCCAACCTCCACAAAGTTACCAGATTCGAGTACCTTGAATCATGTTGATGTCTGCAGGGTTGATTGGGGCTGCCAGCATTTTGACAAGAACATCTTTTGCACCAATGGAGGGCAGGTCCACGTTCTCCAACCTGGCAACCACCAGACATGTTACAACCTTGTTGAAAACTTAATAGGGTACCACTTCCTATGAAGCCCACATCTAGAATGCATTGTAAACATACATATTGCATTATAATCTCTTTATAACGATGTATAATTATAGTAGCACTCAGTTAAAAAGCTTAACAACAATAATCCTAACACATTATAAAGCATTTTATAATGACTTATAGGTCATGTATTATATACTTCATAATTGCTGGACACTTGCGGCGTATAGTTTAGCAAGAATCAGTGTTTACATACATTATAATAAATGAATTATAGTCACTGTTATCATGCATTATGGTATATATTAGTCACTAAGTGGTCAATAGGTGCTTTAAGTAAAGTAATGTTTGGTGTGTTGTTTACAATTTAGGCATGTAGCAGTTGCTCTCATTATCCAGATCGATTTACAATAAACAAGGTACAGTAGTCGCTGTACAGTAGTTCTTAGGTAGATTTAATACAATTTCACTTTACTTAAAGCACGCAATCATTTTTTGTTACTTAGAATCACACTATAATGCATTATAACAGATAATGCATTATAAAATATTATATTCTAGTACTGTACAACTATGAGATTTAAATTATAATATACAGATTTTGGCTACAAGAAAAGGTGAGTAACCAAGTAAGTAATTATTAAGCATTATTATACTTATGAAGTCATTAAAAAGGCTTTATATTGTATTTAAATAGCTCTATATATTCTGAAAGTAATAATTGGAGAGACGGGGAGACCCCTGTTATTGAACACTGTCTCCATGACAATGATTATTATCAGCATATTGAGCTTTAACTTTTAAACCAACAACTTTTGTTTCAACAAAACATCAGCTACTACTACATGAATAATTCCATATAACATATAACAGTCAGTTAGGAGCATAGGTTAGGAGTCAACCAAGAAGACCGACATACACAAATGCATTCTTACTGTAGAGCTTTGGAAGGGTCCCCGTGGTTCCTGTACACCAGAGCCGAGCAGCATCCACCCCCAGGAGGACCACTAGAGTACAGCCTACTACCGGCACAGTGCGCTGCTGCTGCTGCTACGGGTCGGTTTTGCACAACAGTCACGAAGGTTCTGCAGATTATATGCCTGGAACAACTGCTATGAATTAGTACGCGTGCAGCTCGAGAGAGCTTCATTTTGACAAATGTATTGTTTGCACTAATCTAATGCACTTGCAGCGTGCATTGCGTCCTAGAAGCAATATTTACTAACATTACAATCTCCATATTTGGCTCGGGCTGACCTACAGCTTCATATATGGAGACGATAGAGACATCTAGTGTTGACATCAGGTCAATATAGAACCCCATATATGGATATAGAGTCTATATTATAGACAACTGGCATCGTCATCGTGACAAACTCTCCAACAGGCCGAAGGCATGGGGAGAGAGTATGTTTTGCACTCTGTCCATGTGTGTGTGTGTGTGTGTGTGTCCGTCTGTGTACAGCTAATCTCCGGCACCGTTAAAACCCGGTCGATGCCAAATTTTGCACACACACTCCCTGGATGCCAACGATGAACCTCTGTCCCAAATTTTCCAGACGCCTGTTATAGCGCCACCAGAAGGCAGACTTTTGATATTACTCCTCCAGATTCTGTACTTAGAATCACACTATAATGCATGATAACCGATGCATTATAAAATATTATATTCTAGTACTGTACAACTATGAGATTTAAATTATTATATACAGATTTTGGCTAAAAGAACAGTAACCAAGTAAGTAATTATTAAGCATTATTATACTTGATCTTATGAAGTCATTAAAAAGGCTTTATAGTTTATATTGTATTTAAATAGCTCTATATATTCTGAAAGTAATAATTGGAGAGACGGGGAGACCCCTGTTATTGAACACTGTCTCCATGACAATGATTATCATCAGCATATTGAGCTTTAACTTTTAAACCAACAACTTTTGTTTCAACAAAACATCAGCTACTACTACATGAATAATTCCATATAACGTCAGTTAGGAGTCAACCAAGAAGACCGGCATACACAAATGCATTCTTACTGTAGAGCTTTGGAAGGGTCCCCGTGGTTCCTGTACACCAGAGCCGAGCAGCATCCACCCCCAGGAGGACCACTAGAGTACAGCCTACTACCGGCACAGTGCGCTGCTGCTGCTGCTACGGGTCGGTTTTGCACAACAGTCACGAAGGTTCTGCAGGTTATATGCCTGGAACAATTGCTATGAATTAGTATGCGTGCAGCTCGAGAGAGCTTCATTTTGACAACTGTATTGTTTGCACTAATCTAATGCACTTGCAGCGTGAATATGAATGTTGTTTACACCGCTCATGAAGTATAGGACGCGGCCATATTGGATTAACCCTTTTTATGCCTTTAGTTTGTATAACATAAGACAGAACAGCGCCTCTACTGGCTTGCCACGAAAGTCACTCAGTTATTAGTCATAAAAAAAAAGAAAACCGTAAGTGAATATTGACATATTTATTAGGAAATTGAGATCTTTACATATAGAAACAATCACAGTTATACTTGGAACAGCCTACATGCTGCTTACCGTCGAAGTCAAAGTCATTGAATTGCCTGAGATCAACTTAGATGTACAGTTTGGCAGCAAATAATACATTCTTCAGTAATAACTGCACACATTTTGGGAATAGCTTCAGCCATTGACATGTTAAAGACACATTACAAATCATATGGCCAATGGTCATTAGCAAGATTTTAAAAGAAAGAATCTGCCAAACACAAGGTAAAATGTGATATATGCCTTGATGCGCTTCAAACATCACCCTGAGCACACAGATCATAATTCAGATTTATACAACAGAGTATAAATTAAGCACTAGGTCTGTGGAACTTTTAAGGTATATCTAACCCATCTAACACCCAACAATTAAATCACAGTTAACACGTTAAATGGGGAGTCAAAATGGGTTTGGGGGATTAGAACATGGACTTTACATTGAATCACTGTAGTACAATATGCTGTCAATTTCACCTGAGCAATAGATATATTTTTGAATCAGGGTATTTATCTGTCTCATAGCTTAGAAAAGTCTGAAAACTAAATGTCAAAACGCTTCATGAAGTGTCCCCTTTAATCTTTATTTAGTTCAGATGATCCCATTTGTGTCACAAAAGAAACAATTAGAAAAGTACACCCTTCCTACAAGCTAGGGCATTTACTGTAAGTTTCTTCACTTTCATATCCTTGCTTGCTCAATTTTGTTAAACTTGTCCCCTCCCACCCAACAGTTTTCTGGAAATGAAACAGGATTAAGTAATGCATATTACACTTACACATTCTTTCTCGTCATAAGCATTGATAGTCTGCAATACCATGTATTTGCCATGTTCTGAGATGAGACAACCCACGATTTATATACTACCAGCCCCAATCCCATAACGATATTCTACTACATCCCCATCTACGACGATTACAGAGGAAAATTACAATAGAGGAAGATTTTCTTCATATGGCAAGTTATGTCAAAGAAATGCTTGAAAAAAATAAAGAACATCAGCCAACCTTTTGGATGACAAAGCACAAATTCATAAAAAATCTATATGCTTGTAAATCTCAATGTCAAGACATCTCAACTGTTTCACTATATGATCCTTTGACAGCATTGGTTTGCGTTTTCTGCAGAGGACACTGGTGATGATACACCAAGACATTCAGAAATGGACACTACTCGTCCATCTCTTTGGAGCACTCATGTGTCGCTTTTTTGGGCAAGGTGTTTATATGCAAAGCTTTCAAAACGCTTCAATAGTGATCGACATGCTCAAATCTTGTAGTTTCGGCTATTTCTTGCCATTTCTATGCGACACCACCGTAAAACCATGTATAAAATAGGGCTTAAGTGGTTAACAAATCCTAACAGACAATATCTTTTTAATTCATATTTTGTCGTCAATGAACCCTACTTAACTCCTGCAATAAACAATCAATTCCAACAACCTGAAGTATTCCCTGAGTTTTCAGATCGGCGATTCCTGAGATAAGACTGAGTGGCTGTTCTACTTTTTTTTTCCCCCCGTTCTCTTTTTTTCAACTGTATGTAATTTATCAAAATAACCCAAAAAAAAAGAAAAGAACACGTACAGAACACATATCCAACACGGTATAAAGTAAAGAAGATTAAAATGAATATATACTATATATATTTATATAAAAAGAAATTAATGCATCTTACACAGGTAGTGCAGAGTAACATTGCATTGGTTTCGGCATAGATAGAGGTATTCACTATTCACAATGGGTGCCCCTTTCTGGAGGATTCATTGTGCATAAACAGAAATCATACAAGGCAAACGGAACACAATGAAAAAAGTCACAATTCACTCAAGAGATCATAATACTGTGTACCCACTTTGGAACTATACATTGGAACTATTGTACTACCATCCATCAATCGTACTGGATTCACACTGTAGTGAATCATCATGACAGCAACAATGATTCAATAAGACAATAGTTACCAAGTACAGATATTGATACTTGTACATAGTAATATGAATGCCTAGATGTGTGACCCAAGTGAATGCTTGAGTCAAATATCGTTATGATTATGAATGACATTTGGCAGTTTACTGGTAGAGAACGCTCATCGCAGAGGGCTTATAATGGAGAAGCGAAAAGGAGAAGCTGCAGCACACTTGGATGAAAAATAAATAACTAGGATGATTTTTCTTCTTTTTTAAAGGCTTTAAAATAATTTTACATACAGTATATATTAATTGTGTGTACAAGTTTTGTCAGCTTCTCCTTTAAAACGGGAGAAATTGCTGATTAGCTAGCTAGTTCTACATGCTTCTCTGCACAGGGCTGGTGATCCTGTCCTAGTATCCTCCACTACGGTGAAAGGATGTAATGCCTTTAAAATGTCTCCCTAGTAATGGACCACACTTGATGAAAAGACAAGCCCCAGCCTTCCCACTAGCAACACTGCATATGATTCTGCCTTCAGTTTATTCAAGTATCAAGAGGAGAGCTAGCTGAACCACTCAGTAACTCAGTCCATGTCAAGTATCTTACTAGAGGTGACATACATGTCTATAATATAGCATCACTTAAAAGTTTGGAATTCTATCAAATCCTAATGTTAAGTATAGAACGTGGCAGCATTTCACACAGCAACAATAACTATGAGAACATAGTGCCATTACATTGGTTTCGCTCGTATGTTCAGTTGATGGTGGCCCCTGAACAGGCAGTAACATACCCACTGCACTGCACTAATTCCAGAGTCAAACAGAGCAGATCAGGTATGAAATGGTTGTGCGGCGATGGTTAACCACTTAAACCCCAGCATCCGTATTCTGGGGAAAACGTCTTTAGCAGAAAATAGCAGATCTACAAGCTCATGCATTGTGAGCTTGTATGCCATCCATTTTCAGCGAAGATATTTAATTTAAAACAAAACATAAAAGTCACTAGTAGTGCCCTGAGGCTCTCACTGTGAACAAAAAAATATAGGGTTTAAGTGGTTAAGTTTAGGTATGATTTGTCGATTGGATTTAACCCATTCTGACCGGGCACCCATTTTGGTGTCGGCATCATGTTATGCTTTAGCTATTTAAAAATAGCAGATCTACAAGCTCATATCGCGCCACCGAGTGGCGCGATACGAGCTTGTAGGTCTGCTATTTTTGAAAAATTGAAGAGCGACTGACATTTCTAGAATCTGATCTCAGGTCAGAATGGGTTCATCAGACCAGTGTGTGTCCGGCGGAAACCTCGTATGAATCTGATCTCAGGTCAGAATGGGTTAAGGTCAGGATATGGATCTGGAGTTTTTAGCCAATAAAGATTGCGCGACTTCAAACTCTTGTATTCTGAGTTTGTACAAATTGGGTACTGGTACCCGTTCAGGAGCCACAACCTTTTCAGTTTCCAGAAGGGAGAAAAAAAAGAGAGAAAAAGAGTTCTTTGCAGTTTCTGTATCACTACTATCCACATGCCTACTTAAACTACTGTAGCGCAAAAAGGATTTGATTTAATCCCAATTCACATCACAATCTCCAAAGCTGCACTATGAGCAAAGTATTCGGTTCACTATCAGTGGCCATCATAAAAGCCAAGTAGCAAACCAAACATGCACCAATTGAGGTAGGCCGTGCATCATAAGAAAGCCAACAAAATGCTGGCCCCGCAAATAATAAAATGACACAAATAACTTCAACCAAAAAGTTGGCAAAGACTTCTGGTCTGACATTCATTTGGCCCCAGGAAATCTGGATGGTCACTTGCAACATTGGCAGATACCAATACATTGCCTATAGCTATTCTCTCAACCCCCACCCCACGTGCACTTCATGTTCCCACCCATTTTCCCCTACGCGATATGCAAACGAACATTCATTACAGAGGTACCGTCATATCTCTGCCTTGTCGGATAGTGAGGTGTAACAATCAGGAAAGAGACAAAAAAAAATTGGTAAGGCAGCAAAAGTGTAGCGATATATTCAAAACGGTTGACTCAGAGATACGTGTATGTATCAATGGAGTCCCAACAAGACAGGCACAGAATTACATAAAAGAAAAATACAGAAAAAAAATAATCTGTCATATGGCATAATTTCTTACAATCTTAAACCCTCCTCAATAAACAGCAGTGACTAAAACATTTAAAATACTTCCTGAGTGCAATAATACAGCAGTATTTTCCGTTCCTGAACATTCCTGAGTGTTACACCAAAAAGAAAACAATAACTTCAGCAACATTCTTCATCAGCGTTAAGATTTTTTTTTCATTTTTCAACCTGAGGTAGTTCCAAAAGCAGCTTCAGCAGGTAAAGCTCCAGTAAAGCAGATTGATTGCCATCTGTGTTCCTGGCACCTGGCTTACCGGTGGTACGTTTCCCTGATTAATCAGAGGTGTCGGGAGGTGGGGCAGCGTGGCTCTGCTCCTCCTCTCCATCCCCTTTCAAGGAAGAGGGTTTTCCCTGAGAACCTGGCGAGGACTGCTGTGCTTTGATTGGGCAGTTGGCAACCATGTGGTCAATGCTCTGGCAGAAATGGCACTTTTTGGGCTGAGGTGGCAACTTGCACTCTTTGGCATGGTGGTCGAGGCCCCCACAGTTGTAGCACCTACAGGATGAGAGAGCATTGTATGAGAACAAACGAAAGGATCAATCCTTTTGACTGGTGGTAAAAATGTACATTTGCTGCTCCTCCAGTTAGCCACTAGATGGCAATATTCTACTTGGTCTGCTTTGAGGCTCCAACTTTAATCATGGTTCTTGCAAGGGCATTCCAGGTCACACTCACAAGCTAAAGTGTAGCAGCACATTGATGCATCAAGGTCTACGGTTTTGTTTTGAAGTTGTATCAAATCTATGCAAATGTTCTGAAATCTGATTACCAACTATGTATACTTTGCAATAAATCTATATTTTTTTGACTGTTAGCCTTTTGAACTCATAGAAACAATTGATCAGCACGTGCAATGCAGAATTCAAGCAGGACTTGACACTCATGTTTTGGAGGGGCTTCAAACATTGCAAGAGGCTTGGCGTGATCCCCACAACCTGTCCTATATCATCTTCAGCTTTCAGTTTAAGTTCACCCCATTTGTATTTCCTTGCCTTTCTCTCCATTGTATCACAGTAATAGATCCATTTCATCTGCTCTGAACCAAAGTAGTGGACACAGCGAGAGGGTCAATGGCAGCCATCGGGGGTTCCATCAAACACCTCTGTTCAAACATGGGACTATAGAAAGGCCACGCGTGCGGCGGCGAAAGACAGATGGGCAGTGGGCGTGGGGGGGCGGTCAGTCAGTGCCACTGCGGAAACCCCTTACACTATTGTAGCAGCAGATGAGGCATTGACAAGGACGGCTGCCGAGGATGGGTCAGTCTGTTGGTCTTTGTGTACCAGTGGCCGTTTGGGGCAGGCGTCAAGGTCTATACCATCACGGCAGAAGCTCCCTGCATCTGCATCGATCAGGGGAGTGAGCGCAGGAAAGGGGAAGTGCTCCTTTGTTCTAAAAAATCTGCAGTAATGACCTCTGAACCCTGACCCCACCCCCCCCCCTTAGGTCCGCTAACCCCTCCAACCCCATCCCAGCCCCCAATCCTCTCTTGCATTTACTCATATATGGTTGCCATGACAACACTGACCTTTCACCCCCCCCCCCCCCTCCTCCTCTGCCTGGGCTCCTGCATCTGTTATCAATTAAACGGACAGGAGCTCTTTTCCCCTTCCCTGCATCATATACACACTCACTAAGGTGGTCTACCAAAATGTAGAAACAGTGGCTCACTGGTGCCAGAACACAAAGACACAAAACCTATATTCTATGTCAGACTCAAACTTCATTATGTCTTACTCGTTCCAAAAAGGCCGTCTTGAACATATCTTTAACCATTTAAAAAATGGCTAAAAATCACAAACAAAATTTGCGACATTGGAATAAAACAACCACCACCACCGTCCTAAGCTAAAAGACACTATTCTCCAATGCAAAGTGTAATATGCCAGAGGGGAGAGGTATTGAACCTCAGAGGGCCTCCCAGGACTCTTTGAGGCGGTAATGATCTCTGCTCTAACACGACTACTCTCTGGCTCTAATCACAACTGACAGGGGGGCGAAGTTGATACACCTCTAACCCCGCGCTATATTGATAACCAAAGAATGGCCCAAAACCATGCCCCACACACCATGCCCCCAACCAACCCCCCCACACACACACAGCTTGTATCTATCTTTAAAAGAACAAAAAGAAACATGAAAAAAGACCTAGCCTTGTTTCACATTGACCACTGACTGCATATTTTGAACATTTTTACCGTGGAGTTTTCAAAAGGACCCTACGTTTTTGTGAATGTGCACTAACAACCTTTAAAGGCCAGTCCAATGCAATGCAGCTCCTTGTAATCATTCCAATCCCAAATGGCAGTTGCATTGGTGTGGACTTAAAACCGTTTTGTTGCAAGGGAGTTGTGACTAGTTGCATTGGTGCAGTCTGTCCTTTAGAGACTCAGCCCTTAAAAAAGTTCAGTTCCAAAACATTTTCTGCACCATCATGAACATGTTGTAGGTTTTACTGTCACACACAGTAGGCTTATGTAGTATTGTATTGTAGTAATGACAAGTGAAGGTTTTGGTTGCTTCTATACAAAGTATGAGAGGTGCTGATGGTTTTGCACACTATCAATATAATAAATATTTGATCCTATGAGAGCTGTTGCAATAAACACTTTGACTCTGGGCACAGCTATTTTGAAAGATAGGCAAACAATATTAACTATATTTCAGTAATGTAATAATAGGTGAGCATTCGCCAAGAATAGCAGTCGCGTTGCAACGCATTGTGAGCTAAACTTGTAGATTAGCTACTTGATGTACAATCAAGTATATATGGGGTTTAATGGTTAATGGTCGTGTTATTTAATTGAAACTAGATGTGCATTCATTCTGCTCTGGTTCATCACCGGCCAAGGTTTGGAGCTACAAGCTTGTTGGTGGGGAGAGGTTTTGGAGGAGAGGAGAACCAGTGGGTGTGAATCCACCAGGGGCCTACAGATTTAAACAGTTATTGATCCAGGTCATACGTCAAACCTGCTGGTGTGACCCCAGCTAGAACCAGGGTTGGGGGGTTGGGGTGGTTGAGGACCTAAAACACTGCTGCACATCTGATCCAACATGGGGCATTTGTGGATAAAAGACGCTATAGACTGACCTCTCAGTTATCCCTTATGGTTGAATGACGTCAAGGGTTTCAGTTCAGCGTGTGAGTGAAAGTAGACGTAAGAAAGAAGCCCAAAGAAGCCAAGTAAAAAATACACTAATCATTTCCTTCACAGTGTTGTAAATTTAAAAAGGGTAGGGTAATCTTTTGTTTGTTTGTAAATGAGTGTGAAATAGTACTCATAATAGTGTTTGTTCAGTCCCCATCTCTCCAGCTCTTTAGTAAACAGAAAATGCATTTTCAGGTGGGGATACCAATTGGATAATCAGGAAAGAAAACTCACAGGACAGAGATTAATTAAGTGAAATCGGAGTTGATGACACAGAAATGAGCAAATTGGAACTAGAACGTTTAAGTTAATAAATGGCTGGAAATTGGCAACGCACCTGAAAAGATATTTTCTGATTATCAAAGAGCTGGATAGACGGGGAGACCCCTGACATTGAACAAGTACTCTATAGCAGCAGGTTAAAACAGACGTATAGTCCACAGGTAAAGGGCATCCTACCTCTATAGCAGCAGGTTAAAACAGACGTATAGTCCACAGGTAAAGGGCATCCTACCTCTATAGCAGCAGGTTAAAACAGACGTATAGTCCACAGGTAAAGGGCATCCTACCTCTATAGCAGCAGGTTAAAACAGACGTATAGTCCACAGGTAAAGGGCATCCTACATACCGATCTCCAGGTTAAAACAGACGTATAGTCCACATGTAAAGGGCATCCTACATACCGATCTCCTTTGGAACGCCGTTTCTGGACGTTCTTGCCTTTGGGTCTCCTCTCGCTGCCTACACAGTGGACGCCCTCTGGTCCCGTGACCCTCTGAGACTCCAGGCCTTTTGACGACTTCTTGAAGGTGAACTCGACAGCCTCACCTTCCTTCAGGCTACGAAAGCCCTCCATGTGCAGCTTGCTCTGAATGGGACAAGAATTGGGAAGGATTAGTTCATGAATTGTTGCGTCAACAAGAGTTAAAATAAATAATAAACTAGTCGGGATAATATGAAAATCTTTAAAAGTCCTATCCCTATCCTAGTCCTATCAGCCAGTGCACAGACCATGTGCTCCTAGTGGATGCAAGGACCCCGATTCCTGTCTTTCCTCTTGTGTCCATCTTGTGTGAAATCTCGAGAAATGGCTGGCTGATTAAGAACTCCACATGAGCATAAACGGACACAGAGATCTCTATATACTTGGCAGCACAATAAAGGCTTATGAAAAAGTAAACATAAAGGCTGGTTACGTAGGCTACTACATACTGTAGTATGGACACCATGTTGTTGCATATCCTACCAAAATGAGTGGATCTGGGATATTGATAACTTATAGATCCTTCCCGACTACTTTCTGTTCTCTTTAGCCAGTGACACCCCTGCATGTTTTGGAGTATAAATTATGCTTTAGGAAACTATGGAACAGGGCAGTGCGAGCCAATCGACTTGGCTCGCGTATCACTGAGGACCAGAGGAAGGCTGGTGTGACGTCGGTCAGATCAGCAGTTCTCCAAAAATCCCACCTGTGTGAAGTGAGGGATGCTCTTATGGTCATACATCATCTCATTCTGGCCAATCACAATTTGCGTCCTCACTTTTATCTTCAATATGTACTTTGCTCAGCCAATCACAAGCAAATGTTTGCGTTTACTCAAACCCGGAAAGCTGGGCTAGCCCCTCAAACATATTGGAGATTATTAAAAAATATTCTCCCTGGAATACCCACCCTTATGTCATCGACAGTGTGAACGTGAACTGTGTACGTGAACCTGCCTGATGAACGTCATTGTGAACGCGTTCTGGCGCGTGTGAACGTCACTTTCTCACGTTCAACTTCGTTCAATAGTGAGTCTTTCCATACAGCCTTCCAGGCGAACCCCCTAAAACAAATACGCCTAAACAGTCCTTAATATCTAGCGGAAACCCCACCATTAAGTCCTTATTCGACACAAATTAACTAATCTTTCTCA
The DNA here is from genome assembly GCF_964188405.1 of Protomyctophum parallelum. Classification (NCBI taxonomy): domain Eukaryota; kingdom Metazoa; phylum Chordata; class Actinopteri; order Myctophiformes; family Myctophidae; genus Protomyctophum; species Protomyctophum parallelum. The sequence goes on from NC_139698.1 coordinate 51,023,728, forward strand.
GCTGTACTACAATTTCACAGGAGCGGCAGTGCGCATACTGCATGATGAGCCTGTCATGCAGGCAGACACAGACCATCCCGACTCCCAACCCAAACACTGATGAAACTTGTTTGATTCAACATAATGTGCCACGAAAAATAGCTTCCAATAGCTTGTTATTTTTGCGTCGAGGAGGTATGTGTCCATATCGCCTTGAACGGCCAACAAAATACATCTCCCTCCGGCTGATGATTTATTCTTCGTCGTACGTACAAAGTGTTCCGTGCTGAAAATAGCTGATCTATGAGCTCACAGCGCTTCGCGTCCGCGACACGTTGCGAGCTTGTAGATCAGCTATTTTCAACACGCGGAGATATGCAGGTTCAGAAACGTGTGCCCATAAAAGGATTAAGAATTCACTGGCATTTCACATTGCAAAAGAGCTATTATTTCCAAAATGTAAAAAAAAAATAAGGAATTAATTTGGATAATGGTAATGGAGATATTGTAAAAGTTGTCACTTTATTAATCCCAATGGATTGGATAGTTCATTCCCAATAGCAGACTGTATTCCTATGGGCTATGGCAATAATATTTTATTTATTTTTTAAATAACGAAAAATAACTATAATAGTTAATTTTTTAATGTTTGAACTGAACTGGTCATCGATATGACGTCATTGTACTGATGTACTCCATTGGGGCACGGCTGAATGGATACTGCACCAAGTACTCTGACAACAGGTACAACAGGTATTGGCAATACCGTATTGCATATAAACAGATGTGTTCCCCATGGGAATTGGCCTAGTGAAGTATAAAATGCCAATGTCTTTCTACCCATTGTTGTGTTCATGCAACAGAACTATTTCAGCAGGTAGTTCCCGTTTCAATTCTCTACTCCTCCCAAGGAAGCTCTGAGAAGGAAGTGAGGTGGTCACGTGACTGGGAGCCAAACTACCCGGAAGTTTGGCAGAATGCACTGGAGTCAATGAGAGCTCAGTGACCAGCTCATGAACAAACATTATTTATGAACAATTGAGACCTTTTGTAAAGTAATCACTTCTGGAAAACAACAGAAGACATGTAACACATTATTGTCTGTGTATTGTGTTGTTATTCGATGTGTACACTGTCATTTTTATAGAGGTATAGTATCTAAAGAGCACAAAGTACCTTTCTGAACGCACCAAGTATCGCAAGACTTCCCACCGTTTCCCGTCTGGCAGCCAAATCTCGCGATACTTCGGAGCCAGAAACGATACCCGCTGCTGTTTAGATCCTCAGATAAAATAATATACTGTGCACATCGAAAAGTAAGTGATTAGAAAACAACCTGTGATATGTTATTTTCCAGAAGTGATCACTTTACAAAAGGTCTCAATTGTTCATGAATAATGTTTGTTATGAGCTGGTCCAGCCGGCTCCATTCACTGCCATGTATTCATTGCACTTCCGGTGTGAGTTTGGCTCCCATGAAAGTGTCCATGAAAGTGTCATGGCAGTGTCAAGCCCAGTCACGTGACCACTTCCCTTCCTTCTCAGAGCTTCCTCCTAGCTGCAGAACAGTGTCCTCCGCCATTAACCATATTCACACGGCAGCCATTTTGCCATTAAGTTAATGCCATAATGCCACCCTTGCCCTCCCGCAAATAATGACTCGAGAGCAAAATGGCTCTCTGTGTGAATATATTCAATTGGTGCGTGAATGTGACACACTGAATACATACATGAATGTGAAGCGCTTTGGAGAAAGGGCCATGGCGGCACTATATAAATCCAGTCCATACCTTCATGTTATACCAAAAGCAGTTTCCACTTGTGCTGGGTTTGTGGAAAGACTCATCAAAAAAATCCATTTGAGGAGCATCATAGAACAAAGACCAATGAGTTTGTAACCCTTTCAGACACTTCACCAAGTTATTGTGGGTGATTGATAGAGAACGCTGTACGTCAAAAGCAATATCAAGCACACATCACCTTACAGCATCAGATATCGAATCAGCACCGACCGCTGCGAGACTTTGACCCTGGAGAACCACGTCCCCCAAAGTCACTGAATCTCAACACCACAGTGATAACATCAAGAGACCCAACAGCACTTATCAGGCATTTGCTATTTTACGGTCACCATTTAGTCTCGCCTCATAAACAAACAAACACTACAAAGCTGGCTGTCACCCCGTCAGACAGATTGTCCTCGTTGGGGCTGCACAATGGCGCAGGTTGCCCAATAATGCTGCTGTGTTTCCTCCGTGTTTGAGAGTGGTAAACCTGACAAGGATATAACCTTCAACCCATCCCCCCTTCTGGAAGAGCAGCATTCCGCACTGCTACCCCCCCCCCCCCCCCCCTTCCCACCCACCTCACAAAGCTCCACTAACACACTGACCACCACTACTAAACTGCAGGATGCAAGGAATAGCAGCGCGATGGCTTGGGGGGCAGGGTGAGAGGGGATGGGGGCTTGAAAAGGCTGGGGGGGGGGGGGGTTGGGGGTCTGCTGGACATTCCTCGGATTGTTGTTTGGAAGGGAGGCATGGAAGATAGCAAGCGCACAATCCATCCAAATGACTGACATCTCGCTTTGATGAGAGTGGATAAATAAAACGGTCAACAATTTCAGTTTTAACGATTGCCAGCCATAGCTACAGCACCATGGGAAGATATACCAATCATGGAATACACACACACACACACACACACACACACACACACACACACTAGCAATATCTCTGAATTGTGAATTCCTTTGAAAAGTGTCGTGTGCGCTCGACAAACATGTATTTTCAACTGGAAAAAGTGCAGATGCAACATTTTTCCTGAAGCATAAAGTAGGCTTGACTGGTTTTCAAGGACCTTGCTCCATTGCATTCACCTGAGATGACCTGGGAAATGTTTCTGGCAAGACGGTAGTGGTCTTTACACAAAAGGGAACTACTTCAGAGAGAGGAATGAGAGGAAGGAAGGTATGGTGTGCATTAGGGCATTAAAGCCAGAGAGACTCTGTAACACATGAAACCCCTCCCTCCCCTAAAGGCCCCTTGTTTCTAAGGTGAGGTTCAACTGCCACAAACTCTGCAAACAGTTGATTGGCAGATTATCAATGAAACATGTTTTTTTCACATGCACACATGCCTTATCTATCCATTTTGTGTATAGACGAGTTCATATGGTTTCACAGTGCATCTTTCATTAAGCACTAGAAGACATGGGAGCATCACGGTTCATGTCAGGAAAAAGGATTTCCTTCTGAGGAAAGTCAACCATCATCTTTATGACATTTGACCACCTCGCCTTGCAACAGCTGCATGAAATGTTACAAATCTTTCTACTTATGAGGAATTCTGGGTATTACCAACCCACTCAGTGGCATTCAACTAGGCCAACTATCTAGTTAAGGCACATTCTTAGTTAAGGCACATTCTCCTTCAGATACACATCAGTCAACAGTGACTCAATCTCAGCAATTCATATGAACAGGTTCAGTCCATCCGACGTGCCCACGCGTCATAAGCAAGCCAACCGACGGGGTGCTAGGCTAGCGGATCTTCAATGTCAAACGAGAGAGAATATTCTGAATTCTTTAATTTTTGAGTTGGACTCCAAGGCCACCATACGCTTCGCATTTCGTTTATGCGCGGTCCGGTCACTTCCCTGTTTAAATCAGGGGGGGGGGGGCTTTACAGAGTAAAAGCGGCCATGTCTTCCCGGCACCCCAGAGCTTCTATTTTGAAGGAATCCCGGCGCTGATTGTGTAACAGTTATTCTTGGCCTTTGTGTGCCACTAACTAGCAAGCAACACCAACACGTGTGGCAAGAAAATGAAAGTGCTATGGCCTGCTAAGCCTCTGACGTTCATTTACAAAACGGGAAGGATCAGCATCTGCTGCAAAGTCACAAGAGAAGGGAACGCAATTGCTCATCCATAACATTGCCCAGCAGCATGGCCCTCCTCAGCACTCCATTGTGCCATTTTAGCCCCAGTGACCGTTAACCGCTTCCTCTCACCCCCCCCTCCCCCAATAAGAGCCACGCCTCCACCCACTAGCCCACCATCACGCAGCAGAGAGACATTTAAACACAGGTAGAGGGGTCAAGATATTACCATTAAACCTGGGGAACCTGGTCGTGAGGCATTAAAGCAGCAACACCGGGGGTCTACTGTGCGCTTGCCCACAATAGGTCTACAAGCCGAGAAAGACATCACAGGGCAGCAGAAGACAATGGGAGGATTGCTGCGGGACAAAGAGGGGCTCGGTCACGGCCGAGGGGAGTTCTCCATTGGGATGCATGGCTCCATTGTTCACCTGGACAAAGGCCAGTGGACCCCGGGAGTTAATGTTCCTTGGCACGCGGCCACTCATTTTTCTCCTCTCTTCATAGGGCCAGGGCCTTGCGGTTGCCATAACTCCCATACATCTGTCATTGACACACGCGCTACCATCTTTTCTGATGGCAGCGGGCGTGGTGACAGATAGGGGAGGAAATCATTGGACACGTTCCACTTTTAAAGGGAATGACTACCGTGGTCACAGTTTGAGGGAATGACAACCACATTAACCCCTGGTATCACACCAAAAATCACACCATCTTATCGTCATCAGCTCAGAAGGCCAATCACAATTTGCGTCCTCACCTTCATCTTCAATGTTTGTGTTTACACAAACCCTCAAAGCTTGACATAGGAGGGCCTAGCTCCCCTGAAATAATAATAATAATAATAATCACACCCGTGTGAAGTGAGGGGCACTCTTATGATCATACATCATCTCATTCCGGCCAATCACAATTTGCATCCTCACTCTTGTCTTCAACTTTGTGTTTACGTATGTTTGCGTTTACACAAACACTCAAAAATGGCCGTTCATTATCAATAGTATTTAATGTTTGCGTTAGCACAAAGTGTGTGTTTACATGCACACTAAAAGCTGGCGCCCCTCAAAAATTATAAATATCTACAATACATCGCAAAGCTATGCACTGAGCTTGTATATCGGCTATTTTAGCTATTTGTTGTATGACAAAGTATAGGTTGGTGGTTAGTGGTTAACCTAAAAAGTTGTCAGCACAGCAGTGTTCAGTTCTCTGGTCTAGCTGTGAGGTCTGGAATCTAGTTATGGGGGGGTGTAATCTGAACTTCCTATTGAGTATCTAGTGAGAGAATCCAAATTGTGGTGAATGGGTGGATGGACCAGGGCAGGACTTACTTCATGAGTGATTCAGTTGGCATATCAGATAATGCGGGACTTGTTTTAAGAGCTAATGGCAATTTATGAAACTAATGGAATACTGAGGTGTAAAAGTGCATAAGAGTAAACTAAGAGTATAACTTATTGTATATTTTTGATCTACCAGGTAGTTGATCACAACTAACCATTGATGTTTGATGTGCATGAAACCGTTCTCCCCAGATAGTCAGAATGTATCTGTTTTAGTCAATTCTTGTATTTTTCTATCTGCTTAGGTGAGGTGATGTCGCCAAGAGGAAACTTCACACACACACAAAGCCTCCCTCCACACACAAACTCAAAGCTGTGCATCATCAGTTTGAGGTATCTTATATTCAGCTATTAGTGTAGATTTCCGTCCTACACAAACATTAATTTCCCATTGATAAAGTTTGCTGCATTGCTAATGTTCACTCTCGCGCCACACACACACACACACACACACACACACACACACACACACACACACAGTAAGTGACAAATAAAACCTTTCTTGGATTCATATAACATCATCTTGAAATAGCCCCAGTGGCTCAACAAAAATTCCATAGACTTGACTGGCAAACGATTGACATCATAAGTGCTCTAAACAAACATTGTAATATCCTCAAAGTCCATAGACGTAGCTGCCATATGATGTAATCTTTAAGAGGCATGCAAAAATTATAATCTGAATAAAAAGTAAATCACACCTGTGTGAAGTGAGGGGCACTCTTGTCGTCGTACATCACCCAATAAAAAATGAATATACTCTTTTCACCATGATGATGTATTGAATTTATGTGATTGGTTAGCCGATTCGCTCGTCTATATTTCAGGCTCATACGACGTAAATTCTCCTTTCATTGTCAATGGCAAATGTGAGACGTGACGGGATGAAAAGCTGTATATAGGAGGGGCTAGCACCCCTCAAAAAACAAGGATAAGTGAAATAGAATTCCACTGACTTTCCATCCACGGGCCTGGTTAACTGTGGACCCTACTTCTGCAATATACGTCACCACAATTGTTTTCTGGTTTCTCAAATGCTTTCCATCACTGAAAATAAATAAATCAAATATGAATCACCAAACACTAGCTTTAACAGGAAATGGACAAACAAATCTGAGTGACTCGGCCACTGCAGTCTGACTTCCAACCGGGGTGGCAGTGGCTCAGGGGTAGCGTGGCCGGTAGAGTAGCCGGATGGGAACCGTGAGGTTACCGGTTCGATCCCACGCTCCCCCAGAATTGGTGTTGAAGTGTCCTTGAGCAAGAGTAAAGCGCCTTGGATAAAAGGTCAACGGTGCTATATAAATGCACCATTTACCATTCCTTTAACCTGGCTTCTAACTGGGTCATGCGGAGTCCATGCCAATTGGAGAAAGTCAAAGATATAACACTTAACAACTTAAGACACACTAGCATCAGGGGAAAGTGTGTGTGTGTCTGTGTACACAGTTAACCACATGCCTGTGGTGTCCCCGTTTTGGGACTGTGATTTTAGGCCAAATTTACAACAACAAATATATTTCTACACAAATAGCACATATAATATACAAGCACTGTTACGTGTTAACACATGTGTTGCGAGCTAGTACACAGACTATTTTCACTATTTGTTGTAAGATGAGTATATTTGGCTTGAAGTGGTTAAGATACACCCCAAATCTCCCTCCCTTCTTGAAACTCTTTACCCAGGCAGTGCCAGGCAGACACTAGCAGACAGCAAAGAGCCTTTAATCACTTTATGACAGGAACCTGAGGTGAATGAATGGGGGCTCCTCTCATTCACAGACTAAAGCCTTTATCTTATCATGCAGCCATAGAAGGGACTCACTCTCACATGGGGACTATGGAAAAGTGTCTCCCCTCCCCCATTAGCAAAGGTGAATGGAGGCTTTGGATAAACCTGGAAGAACTGGGTAGTTTTCCACAGGGCTGGCCAGCAAGAGGAAAGAATGATAGGAATATATAATATGATGATAGGAATACATAATAACTAAGACAGGAAGGGCACAGGGGAAGCACATGAGGCCAAATAGGCTATCTTTCACAGAACCCAACCTCTAGAGACATTTACTGCGTGGTTTGTTTCATGTGTTAAACATTAATTCGTCATACCCTCATATTCAACTTCACAAAACACTTTCTGTAGGCCTACAGTCAGACAGTGTCCAATGCGTTTGCTGCCTGCCTGTTGTGGGAAATCATGCAACACCCCTCTTATGACTGAATTGAACATGTAGGTTAGCCTACATCACATCACTACAACCACCATGGGGGCCCGTCTTCCCTTTGCTAGAAACACGTGTTGCCTGGCCTGAGAACAGTAACACCCACCAAACGCTAAGCGGCCACGGCCGGGGCTGATCATTCGTTTCACATTTTGATAGTTTAATAACGTCATAATTAGGGTCCTCCGACAGATCTCCCCCCACCACCCGTTTACCTGATGGACAAAGACGTCAACCGGCTCATCCAGAGGGGCGCCTTCTCGGTTGGTCATGGACAGAAATCCGAATCCCATGCGCACGTTGAACCACTTGCACACGCCGACCCCATGGAACGACTGAGAGTCCTCCTCGGTGCTCGGCCCTTCATCCTCCTCCGTTTTACAGACTCCTGCAATCATTTCCAACACATTTGTAAGAAATTATAAATTCAGAAACTCGCAGACCTATATACTACCGGTTTTCGTTTAGGCGCGCACCCCCCCCTGTGCTCAACGTTTTGGTTTTGGTGAAGAATTCGGGAATTCATTCATAAACACAGATTAGACATACTAGCATACGAACTCCTATGTGTGGTTAGCTAAACTTTAAAGGCGGCTGACGAATGTATATGTATACATTTCAATAGGCCTAAATTAACCCGACGAACGGATACAATGACCAGCATCCAAATGTGTTATTTTTAGCCTATGCGCTAAGTATAGCTTCAACGATTTAAAAAGTCACCCCCCAAAAAACGCCAAGCACCTGTAGTTTATTTATCTTTGTGAATTAACGTCATGTTCCTTTCTAAACAATGCTCGCACGCGCTACATTCTACCCCGATATGCGTTCTGCTCGGATGATCAATTCAGAAAGTGGAGGAAAAAAAAGACGCGAAGGAAAACTTAAAAGTTGTTTGCTACTCAACCTGGAAATTCCTGGTTCGAAACGGAGCCCATGTCTTCAGTTCTGCCTTGAGTCAAAATGAGCACCCACGCTACAGTATCCTACCCCTCACACACTGCGTAATCGTAATCCGCACAGATTGCCACTTTCATGCAAAATGTTCTGAAAAGGCAGAAGCTACCCTGCAAGAGGGAAAGCGGGAGAGTGAGATAAACAAAAGGGGGTTGGGAACCTACACCCCCCCCCCCCTCCAAACAATGAGGGGTGGGGGGTCACTGCAGTAGAATTTGTTGAAGAATCCCCCAAAATCTAAAGGACAATGCAAGGAAACCCAACCCCCCCTAGAGTCACTTGACTCCATCCATTCACAAAATAACCAAAAAAATACTTTGAGTTTCAGTCAAAAATGTATAGCCTACCTTCTGCCATGTTTTGGTCACTCACTCTCGAAATTAGTCCAGTTTCACCTTCGGGGCCCAAGCCTTGGGAGACGTCTTTTTAAGCCCCCTTTCCAATGCTGTGGTGGTCAGTGCTGTTGGTCAATACAAATGACCATTTGGCATCTTCAGCAGGACCACCCCGCTACCCCTGTTATGTCCACGTGATTCAAAATTATACAGATTGATTGAATCTTCTATAAGGGAAGGGCCCATATCTGGAGAGTGACCAATCACGAGAGGAAATTAGCAGTGCTTATCCAACTAAATGCTATTAGTCAATTTACAATTTAGGCATTTTTGCACTGCAGCAATATTACAGTAGAGTGTCAACAAACGACATGAAGGGCAAATGGTCAAGTAAAAAGAGAACAATGAATGCATTTGTCCTCTCCTTTAATAACAGCCTTTGTTAAACAGCAAACATAGGTATTCTATCTAAGTAGCCAACATACCTATAAGAAACAATAAATGATAAAGGGAAATTAGAGCTATGTGGATGAGCAGTGTTTACCAAGCAATATTTATTATGGAACATTTGCCCTATATTGTATAGGCTATAGATTTCTCCAAACATAAAAAACTAAACAGAGTCAGAAATCTTTTCTAATGCTTCCTATAGTGTATTTTTTGGGAACCCCATAGCATAGAGTATGGAAGTTTGGGAACCCCATATGCAGGAAAGGTGAGTTTTCAGAGACTGGTGGAACTGGAAAATGGGGAGTGAATCTACAGTCCTGTGTGTGTGTGTGTGTGTGTGTGTGTGTGTCTGTGGGGGGGGGGGGGGTTCAAAAGTTTGGGAGCCAGGAGGGAGTGTTGGGCTGGATCAGGCCATGGTAAGATCATGCTAGGGTTCCAAAATCCATGCCCTTGCTTGCCTTGTTTAGACAAGGCTGTACCACAAATCGTGGTCCACATTTTCACATTTTACACGTGAAAATGTTTTATGTTACATTTTCACATTTTACACGTGGAATTTGAATACATCTCCCCCCCAGCCCCACCACTTCATTTTTAAACAAATATCACCATGATGTATCATCGCAATTTAAACATTGATATGTCGCCATAAAGAAAACAATATTGAAGGTTAATTTGCAAAAGTGAGTTGGAAGGTTCTTTAACTACATAATATAGTTCATGGTTTCTTTATTGTCCCCTGGAGACAGATAAACACAAACACTTATCAGACATAATTCTGCAGGGAAAGCAAAAAAAAACCTAAAATCAAAACAGCAAGACAGTTGAAGTATTGTCCCCTAAAGGGAGAGCATTGTAGGAGATGACATTTTCAATCATGTCTATGCATATTTCTTTCAAGGGGTCCATGCATGTTGCAGCATAGCATCTCTCAACGATTAGACACCAATTTGAAGCTCTGTTCATTCGTTTCTTTAAAGAAACGAATTGCCCAAATTATACAAGAGTAGCCTAATTTTGCTTCCCATTCTAATGAATGTGTAGGTTTGGAGAGGTAGTAACGTGGAGGGGGAAGGGTTTTATACAGGAGAACAGCTATACGGACTATTTGTGTGACTAAAGAAAGGCGCTGCTTTAATATCCGAGAAAAATAACTTCATGGACGCACGGAATTAAACGAACACCTGTTTGAACGAAAAACGACGCATCTATTTATTTTTCCTACAAAACAATCCGGCGAAAATTGTAACGTAAAACAGACCAAGCTGGTCAAACGAATTCGACGGATCAATAGTGATTGATTACATTATGTTAAGCTGGATGTTGACTCTTGTCCGTGTGGAATGATAGATGAAGCAAAGAGAGACAGAGGGAGTGATTTTTTTAACCTAGCCAACCTAAAAGTGGAATGATTTGGAACAGAACTACAAGGGGGAAAGAAAGACAAACTAAAAAGACTTAAACGATCATGACAACCAATAGTAAATAAACGAATAAATAAATAATATACTATTATTAAATATCACTCGTATTAAATCTATAATAACAAAAATGCAGCGGTGAAAAACTTTTCCCAAAACGAATTTATATTTATTTATTTTCGATTAGCATTTAATTAATATAAACCATAATAATAATAATAATAATATATAATATAATAATAGTATTATTATCATCATTATTATTGTTATTATTAGGCGTATTATTATTTTTTATACCAAATTTAAATGTTAGGCTATTGTAACACATTTTGATGATTTAATGTAGACCACATGCAGCCTATAGCATGCCTATTAAAAAAATATAAATTATGAAGGCCCCTATAGGAAAGAAAGTTAGTTCGAAAAGTTATGTTTATTTAGAAATAAATGAAACACCATAATGTATTCACGCACAAACACACTGAGCTATATTGAATGATTGGATTGATACATTTGAGTTTATTCTTTTCACCACATGTGAAGTGCCACTTCTGTGACCTGTGGGATCGATTCATTTCAACGACCACGACGACCCCTTGTGGGTAATATAGGCATCGGCCCAAACCCACGAGGGCTGGAGCGGTGGAGCCATCATCACTACATTCAACTGTATTTAATATGATAGATATACAGACTGTACCGAGACTAAATCGTTGTCATCTTATTTCCACACCACACTCCACAGAAGTGTTAGCCTATACTGTAAAATCTGAATCCCCCACCCACCCCTTTCCCCCCCTCACTGTATTATGTTTTCTTTCCACTTTTTACCTCCTTTATGATGATGATTTCCTGTTTGTGTATATTTGTATGTATCTAAATGTTATGATGAATTGAACAAGGTGGAACCTCTTGTAAACAAGTCTAGTGCTTTATTGGTCGTCCACTCACAGTTAACAGTTTTTTTTCCTATTGAGTTGTGCTTGAAATGTACTGTAATTCTGCACTGTTAATAAATACTTCAACAAATCAATCAATACTATACAATAGGCCTACGAAAATATCGAAAAAGGAAAAAAATAGTGACATCTTTGCTCAATTTTGTTCTTGTGTATAGACTGACTGCACCATGGTATCATGATATCCTTGAAACATAAGGCATGTAGATTATGACATTTAAGCAAAAGCGTTTAGCATATATATATATATATATATATATATATATATATATGGTGTATTTATTTATTTATAGGTGTCTCAAGGTGGAAGTGGAACCCAATCTCCCCACCAGGGAGAGTCAGTCAGACATGATAAACAAGTGAAATTAAGAGTATAACGAAACAAATAATTCACCTGACAAAAAATTGGAACACAAGCAGATAAGCTATATATCTTTTTGGGTTCTCTCTCCTGATTGGGTGAAGTTTGTAACCCAGGACACTTTACATTTCTTTCCTGCAAGACCTGGAGTGCATGGGATGGGAGACCCATACTGAACGCAATGATTATACTATAATTATCGGCTATTATCTTTAACTTTTTAAACACACTCTATGGTTTAACCCAAATAACACTTATAGGCTAAGCCTATATATTTAGTAGACGTTTAGGTTTAATAAACGTCTGCAGCAGCAGTTGCACAGTTGGACTTGGTAAGTGATAGGAATTTTATCCTATCATGATATAAAACAGGCAGGGGAGGACTGTAAAAAACCCTGCAAAGACTATGAATTATGATAACAGCTCTCGTTAGCCGAAGAGCTATAAGCTGTGAGTCTCCGAAGCAAAAGCCCAAACTGCCCCGGATGCTCACAGAGTACATTTACTTTTAGGAGTAATCCCATAACAATACTTATACTTAACTTTAGCTTTGACCAAAATACTTTAAGTAAATTAGCAAACATGAACAGAGGGATTACTCCATATACCAAAAACATTACCTTATTGACCCCAAAGAGAGACGTCCATTTCAGAAGGAGGGTTTTAGTCGTTTTATATTATCGTTTCAGAGAGAATGGAACATGGATACACAAACACAGCAATAATAATCAAATACAGAGCCTAGACCCCCGTAGGGGGGGTCTAGTAGAATGGTTGCAGGTTTCTCTCTACCGTATCCCAAAATGGGATCCGGTATAAATACTTTTCAATACAAAATGGAGGATACAAAGCCGACGTGGCGGCACGAGGAATAACGTACTCAAAGTGGAAAATTACTAGGTATACGACTGGAAAATTACCAGATAGATAAACCAAAAACAGCACAGAGGCTCGTCTTAGGCCTCAATGGATAACTGTCTTCAGCTTGCCGTCTCGGCGAGCTGGGAAGGGGGGTATGGCCCGGTTGCCATGGCACCTGGCTGATAAGATGCCATGCGAGGTCAAATTCATGTAGGCTCAAGACAGAGACAGTGAGTGATACACACTAGCAGCGCAAAGTCCCTACACAGGGCCAAAAGGGTCAAAAGGTCAAAGGAAAATGATTAATCAAGCATAAAAGATACAAAAGATAGAAATTATCTATCAAACCCATCGCATTTTATGCGCGAATGATCATATGACCTTTGACAAAATCAAATCCTCAGGGGAAACTTTACTTTATACTATGGATCAGGAACATGAAAAATAAAAAAAACACAATGATTTCAACTTTACTAGGCATAAAATCCTTAATTAGATGGTACTGAGGGAACGAGAGAGAATGGCTTTTCTCTCTTGATGATGATTATGGTGATGAAGATATCTTCGGGGCCTGGCAACCAAACCCAGCAAACCGTTGCAGCCAACCTGGCCGGCGAGATGGTCATTTGACCACATGAATGTTCATTTTTCAGTTCTTCTGGTTCGCCATCAGTTCGTTGTCAGAACTGAATCTGCGAGAGTTCTTTTGGACAGTCAGCCAGCTCGTAGTCGGAGCGGACTGCATGCCCCAGTTCTTCTGATTCTTCGCCCCTCCCCCCCCCCCTTATGACAGGTTCACAGATACTCGATCTCTGCAAACAGACTTGGAGAGGGGAAACGGGGTATTCTGCATGCGCTCCAGCGCGATGTCGCAACAATGTCTTTGGGAGTCCCTTAAGTACCATATACAGGTCAGATATAGAATCAAGTGATTCTGGGGAGATTAATGCCTAGTCCAAATCGAACTCATGATGATAAAAACCAAAATAATAAAATGGAGAAGGAAATGTTCCTATATTGACAATTTAGGGGAAATATGAAATGACTAAAACCTTTTTTTTATAAAATCAAATGAAATCAACAATAATGTAATACAATTGGAGGTGATTAAACGTAGCTTGGAAAGCGTAAATCAGCAAACAGGAAAGGAAAAAAATAACAACCACAACATAAACTTACATAAACATGAAAACAAAAAAATGTAATAAATTTGTTCCCAATGGGAAATCTATGGGCAACTAGTTAGACTGTTCTGGGGTTGGGCCTAACCAGTGAATTTAGAGGATCTGCTCTGGGGAGTCGGGACTGCGGGTCAAACCTTGTATACAAGAATGGAATTTCGAAGTCCACAATCCACCACAAACACTTTTCAGACTCCATCGCATTTGTGGGCTTTGAAATTCTCGGCCTGTCCACCGACCGACTCCCACCTGCAGCAGTCCTTTTATCTGTAAATAACAGAAAAAACAAACAAAGAACGAACTGGTGAATGTCATGAAACAAAAATAACATCGTATCAAACAGACAGATCTAGATAGAGAGAAAAAGTATGCGTATTTCAGATTTTCAACAGATACAGATAGATTGACATGTGGGCCACTACAGGGCAACATCGCACATGGAATACAGACAGACCGTTGAATCCTAAACTACACATGTTATGTTTCATAAGAAGAACAGGTTACCACATGGCAAGACACTGAACGCAGAGAAAACATTACCGAACTATGTGCACACCGGCTTGACCTGTTATGTTTCAAGACACTGATTCTGATCAGGTTAAAACATTACGATGACTCGCTATGTGCACTGGAAATTGGTGAAGATTCACCAGAAAAGTAGATTATTATGATACGATGTATGGCAAGGGAAAATGCCAGATAATAACTATTAAAAAAAATGAACTAATTTGACAGGCGTTCACAATGGAAACCTCGTAAGCGCCACAAACAGAGACATGCACGCAGAAAACCCAGCACGCACATACACACAGAGGCACACGTACGCATACATTCCAAAGGAAGCACGCACGCACACACACTAACTAACTAACGGGGGTGAAATGGGAGACAAAAACAACTGGAGATAAAACAGATAAATCAAAACAGTAGGACAGAGAAAGAAATCAAGCATTGATTTACTTAACTGAATGTGTAGGAGAGGCAAGCAGGATTCAGATTTATGGTGCAGACTTATGGACACGCGTGGTCCACGGGTCCAGTTCGTGAAGGCATTCACGAACCCCATAGCTGGTCTGTGTCCCAAAAGGATAATCCGTGTTCCTGAATCGATAATGCCGACTTAAAACAACCCCCTCTGAAGATAATTCAGCGGAGCTCTCGGGGGAAAAAAAAGGAAGAAGGAATTTTTTTTTCCTTATCTTGATAGGAATTTTATCCCATCATAAGATAAATAACAGGCAGGGGAGGACTGTAAAAAAACCCTGCAAAGACTATGAATTATGATAACAGCTCTCGTTAGCCGAAGAGCTATAAGCTGTGAGTCTCCGAAGCAAAAGCCCAAACTGCCCCGGATGCTCACAGAGTACATTTACTTTAGGAGCAATCCCATTACAATACTTATACTTAACTTTAGCTTTGACCAAAATACTTTAAGTAAATTAGCAAACATGAACAGAGGGATTACTCCATATAGCAAAACATTACCTTATTTCCCCAGAAAGAGAGACGTCCATAGCAGAGGGAGGTTTTTAGTCGTTTTATATCGTTTCAGAGAGAAATAGAACATGGATTCACAAAACACAGCATGATAATCAAATACAGAGCCTAGACCCCCGTAGGGGGGGTCTAGTAGAATGGTTGCAGGTTTCTCTCTACCGTATCCCAAAATGGGATCCGGTATAAATACTTTTCAATACAAAATGGAGGATACAAAGCCGACGTGGCGGCACGAGGAATAACGTACTCAAAGTGGAAAATTACTAGGTATACGACTGGAAAATTACCAGATAGATAAACCAAAAACAGCACAGAGGCTCGTCTTAGGCCTCAATGGATAACTGTCTTCAGCTTGCCGTCTCGGCGAGCTGGGAAGGGGGGTATGGCCCGGTTGCCATGGCACCTGGCTGATAAGATGCCATGCGAGGTCAAATTCATGTAGGCTCAAGACAGAGACAGTGAGTGATACACACTAGCAGCGCAAAGTCCCTACACAGGGCCAAAAGGGTCAAAAGGTCAAAGGAAAATGATTAATCAAGCATAAAAGATACAAAAGATAGAAATTATCTATCAGTAAGGAAGATTCCGACATAGCCCTATAGACTCTTGGTAAAGAAAAAACAAAAGATTCAGTACAAAAGTTCACAACCACGGACAGCTATCATGCAGGTTATTTTTTTAGCCTAATATTGTGAACTTTGAGCAGCAGATGTTTCGCACAATAATAGACAAGCCTACTGTATTGTTGTACTGTACTGTACTGGCACACCCGAAATCATCATATTTACAGTTAATATGTGCGTGCCGTGTGTGTTTGTGTGTGCTAGATTGCGCACAGGTGGTGAAAAACAACCATGCTGTTCTCGTGCTCAGACCCACCCACCCACACACACACACACACACACACACACACACACACACACACACACACACACACACACACACACACACACACACACACACACACACACACACACACACACACACACACACACACACACACACACACACACACACACACACACACATACATACCGGTAGCTTCGTAAGAGAGTGCAGGTTGCAGACCCACAGGACCACGGCCAGAGTGCCGGCCCGGTTCCGGCGAGCCGCCCCACGTCCGAAACGGTAGAGAAATGAGAGATTTACCATGTGGGGTCTCCGGAACATCCAGACCCCCAGGAACACGGCGAGGGTGCTGGGCCGATTCCGGCGAGCCGCCCCATGTCCGAAAGGGTTGAGAAATGACAGAGTTAACGTGTGGGGGTCCCTCTACTCAGTATACTGTACCCTCTACTGTAAGCCTACTGTACTGTACTGTACTGTCACTGTACTGTACTGGCACACCCGAAATCATCATATACAGTTAATATGTGCGTGTGTTTGTGTGTTAGGTTGCACACAGGTGGTGAAAAACAACCATACTATTTTCGTGCTCATACCCAGGCACCCATAGGCACACACATAGCTCGGTAAGGGAGTGGTTGCACCACTCAAAAGGTAGTGACGTCAGTCAGTTCAAAGCAGCTATATTCCCTGTCATACCAGAGACTGACAATTGCAGGTCTTTGGCGCTGATGAGTCATGATGACGAACCATGAAGATATCCACTCCACTACAGAGGCTCTATGTGTTATATATATCAATCCACTAGGTGCCAGTATATCACTTTTTTTATTATATATCTATTTGAGAAATTGAGAAATATTGCAGAGATTATATACATGACTTACTATTGTACACAGATATTATATACATGACTTACTATTGTACACAGAGATTCTATACCGAACTTACTATTGTACACATAGATTCTATACCGGACTTACTATTGTACACATAGATTCTATACCGGACTTACTATTGTACACAGATATTATATACATGACTTACTATTGTACACAGAGATTCGCTGGGAAAAATAGTACAGAGGCAAAATGCCCCGAAAGTAAAAAGAGTCTACAATACAAAAATCTGTATTAAGTTGTCAGCTTGGAGGCATCAAGAAAGAGAGAGATCTCTCCCTTCATCATTAGCATTTATACTGTTTGATGCATGCAACTTTCCCCGCCCGTCCGGACGTGTCGTTTCTAATATAGTCACATTTCAAAACACCCCTTATGCATAAGTTTGTGCTAAACATTACAGTTCCTACATACTACCATATATGGGCCTTTAATAGTGGTTATCATATGCTGTAGTTTCATACTCTGATTACTCTCTCTCTGCTGTATGGAGAGGGCCTCTAACTTCCTGTCAGTTCTAACTGCCTTGCTCGGCTGTCTATGCACTTACTTCCTGTCTCATACAACGCAGGCAGCGACTATGACAGTTTTCATGTTAACCAGACTATGACATTTTCACATTAGCCAACATAAATCCATCCGGTCTGCGCAGGAGGGTCGGCCGCAGCGTGAGAAGATCCTCGTCCTTGGTTCGGCCACTCAGCTTGCTGGGGCGGTGGGGGGGGGGGGGGGGGGGTCCCCTGTCCCCCTGTCTACTATTGTAGACAGAGATTCTATACCGGACTTAATATTGTACACAGAGATTCGCTGAACCAAGTTGTCAAAATTGTGATGGTTGACTTACTACCAGGCCAGGATGACTCGGAGCCAGAGATGACAGAACCTTTAGCTTTATTTCTTGAATAAGCATCCACAATCCACCATTAGGCTTAAAAGTTTAGCATGTCATAGGCTAGCTGTCACACAGAACATTTTCTAACTTTCTGTATGGTCCAGTGGTATTTGCAATAGTCCATTGGCTGGTGAATGCTTTATTTAGCATTTTAATTTGATTTAATAATGATATACTTTAGTGTATTCTAAACCTGTGAAGCATCTTTGTAACTGTCACATGTGAAAGGTGTTCTACAAATGAACTGCCCACTCACTAACATCAGGTTTACGGAGTGCTAGGTATCAATTCATGATTTATGAGAATTGGAGACCCACCCACCCCAAAGTGTGAGCTTCTTGAAAGGCAGTCCTGTTAATTGTTACATTATAGCGGATACTCAGACAGCCACGTCACATTCTCTCGGCTGTGAGACACAGACAAAACATCCTGTTGCCTCCTCTCTGTCATAGGCCTAGCAGGTAGCATTGACGGGCTGTAGGCTAGCGGCTAGCAATCGCTGTCCACTGATGGTGGGAAATGCTATACCATGGACAGCGACGTGAGAACGTGCAAGTTTGCGACTGGGTTCTTGAGGACGGTCTGCGCGCACGACTCGACAACGATCTCATCTGTCAGATTTCCTGCCAGCACTGCAATGAATTGGAGCAGGAGAATGCAGCCGACGAACAAGCAATGGAAGACTAGCCTCTCTGACGCGTCAGTTTAATTATCAATGGGCGGAACGTCTTACTGTAAAACAACACGGAGAAGATCAGAGAGTTCGACCTGGGGAAGGGGTCGCGTGGAGAATAGCCTATCTATTCCACCCTGTCTCTATCCACTAGGCGAAAGGCAAGAAGAATAGCCAGGTAGACAATAATGTCGTATAGCCTACTGCATGGAACGCAATGCGCACATTTGGAAGATCGTTAATTTAGGTAAAAACCTCAAAAAGATAAAAGAAAAGATGAGACTGAATAGGCTAGAAGGGGGGGAACACCCGTAGCAAAATCGAACGGCGACATTTAATATGTCTGCCTGCAATCATGTAAAACAACAACATTTTCATGTTATCAATGAATAGGCTAGAGACGCGGTAGTGTAGGCTAGTCCTTAACAGCAACGTTGGATATCAAGCAAGATACTCTCAAGCCTATAGGTTGTGAATTGAACTTCCACCCGGTGCGGATCGAGGGACAGGGACGACTTGTTTACACACCCCATCAATCCTGCACGTTTGCAGCTGGCAGAGGACTCGCCTATATATGAAGATGGCAAGGCTACGAAAGAAAGCGTGCATAGCTTTGTTTCTATTCACGCTGTTCGTATTCGGAACTATGATGGGTTTGAAGACCCTGAAATCTAGTGACGGCTTCCCGGATTTGGCTCCGGGATTCGAACTCATACCGATGATAGGGGGGAAGATGGACCGGCGCTCCGTACCGCAAGATGCGGAAGTGTCCCCGGCGCAAGCCCAGCCGGCCCGCAACACTAAAGTAGTTCTATCCAACTCCAGCCCCGAAGGAACCGTATTTTACGACGTCCATATATTTTATTATATCTGGTATGAAACCCCGCATATGGATGGGAAATACATGCACTGGGATCACCTCCTAGTCCCACACTGGGACCCTAAAATCGCCGCCAGCTACCCGAGAGGGAGGCATATGCCGCCGGAAGACATCGGGTCCAGCTTCTACCCTGAACTTAATCCCTACAGTTCGAGAGATCCGGATGTGTTGGAGTCGCACATGGAGCAGATCGCAGCATCCGCAGCAGGTAGGGATCACCCGACAGGAAAGCTGTCACTGTGCGTCTCCAGCAACTAGAGCAGTGGCTCTAGTCTCATACCTTTACATTTCAAGGGTGAAATTGTAGAATGGTAGCGTTGAACTGTTCCCTCCATAGGCACAATCATTTCAGCACCAGCTTCACTGGACAGCTCCTTGTTCTCATATGCAGCCCTGAGTCATCTCGGAAGTTTCCTAGTTGTAAAAAGAGTAGAATTTTTATGGATGCCTTTAATGTACTCAGATAATCAAGGTATTTTGAATGGTTAAATAATATTCCAGATTCCACAAGAACCACATAGTAGAGTGGCTAACAACCTCAGCCTCTAATATCTCCCCCAGATTATAGGGATATTCCTTTCAGGGTAGTGTTACACAAAATACCCAATGGGTAAAATTAGAAGGTTACTATATTTTAGCAAAGGTTATGATGCCAAGAGACAACAACAGTTTTTCACGTACATTACTAACTGTGAAACTAACTCTTAAAATGGCACTGCTTATGGGATACCCAACACACTTTAGCATTCACACTGGGAGCTGTGCCTGTGTGAGCATGGTAGTGCCTGTGTTGAGCATGGTAGTGCCTGTGTGAGCATGGTAGTGCCTGTGTGAGCATGGTAGTGCCTGTGTGAGCATGGTATACTCACGGCAGTTGTACATGTGCATATCTGTCTGGGCCTTATTATCCAGAATGATGACCTGACCATCCATCGCTTTGAAACCACATGACATTAACATATGGATCAATTGGAGGTCCAGTCCAGGCACTTAGTTAAAAACAATCTATTTAATCAGAGCCTGCTGGCACAGACAGAGGCATAGATAGCCAGCCAAACCTTAAAGAGCACTGCTGTGGTTGATG
Source organism: Protomyctophum parallelum (assembly GCF_964188405.1). NCBI lineage: Eukaryota > Metazoa > Chordata > Actinopteri > Myctophiformes > Myctophidae > Protomyctophum > Protomyctophum parallelum. The sequence continues at coordinate 51,044,450 of NC_139698.1, forward strand.
ACGGATTGTTTCAACGCTTCATGGCCTGGGAGCACCATAAATATAAAATAATGGCCATGGTCAAAACTGTTCCAATATACAGCAGACATGACTAGTTATAGATATTGTAATCAAATATTCCGCACAGCTCCTATAGTGGAGAGAGGAGCCGAGTCTGCATGCCAGCAGCAGTGGGCTGCTGTGTCTTGGCCAGGGTGATAGGCTATGTCAGCTTCCAGATATAAAGGCATTTCCCAGCTGTCTTTAACACGGGCAAACATCCTAGTTTTCTGCACCAAGGGGATTTGTGAGCTTTACTCATACATCTCTCACAGTTCACTGAGTTCAGAGACAGTGGCTGAAACCCTCAAAGTCCTCCCGAAATGACTTGCACATTCCAGTCAATGTGCTCAATGTGGAGTCAGAGGACCAAATGGTACAAATGGACCCTTACGGTTCTATTTACAGCTCTCCTACACCAAATCTCTATGGCAAAAAATAGCATGTAGTTATGTGAGTGAGCTTTACTTCGCCTCCACTCTGAAGGCTGATTTTTTGAGGGGCGCTACACAGGTTTAATGTTTGTCTTTAGTTCAATGTTTGTTTTGTAAACGCCATTGACAATGAAGGGAAAATGTAGGTCACAATGTCTCTTTATTGTTAACGGCGTTTAATGTTTGTGTCTGTACCGTTTGTTTTACATCACCTAATCAACATGAGTTATAGACTTTAATATATTAGCGCCCCTCACTTCACACGGGTGTGATTTCTTTGGTTCTATAGGTGAACGTCTTTTCTCATCTGAAAAGAAGAGTTGTGTTTAAAAAAAAAAACGATTCAATACTTTGGACAGAACCACTGCATTATAATACTGTACCCTAACCCTATAATACGGTGTGTGTCTTCCTCAGGGGTTCTGGTGGTGTCCTGGTATCCTCCAGGCATAGCTGATGATAACGGAGAACCCACTGAGGACGTGGTGCCAGCCGTACTGGATGCTGCCTACAGACACAACCTAAAGGTAAATGAATGACGTAGTCACATTCTTTCCACATCACACAGTTAAATCCTCCATGGAACTCCAAAGAGTGTACAAGGCATTTTAATGTGTAAACATATGTGCGTGTGTGAGAGAGAGTAAGACGGATAAAGGGAATAATATAGTAGGAAATGAGATGTAAAGAAGTTGTAACAAGATACATTCGTAAGTCTACAATCTCAGCATGCGGTATAGAGCATTTCTGTCTCAGTGAACAGCACAGCACAGAGAAACAGGAACTTGCATATTTGATATGATATCAAATATACAAATTAAAAATACCAATAAGATGCCCTGAGGGCGAGAAGCGCTGAAACAACAGAGCTTCTTAACACATAAAACACCATTGGCGTTGATCTATGTCAATTAATAAATGTTACGATTAATGCCAATGCCGTAGATGTACGGCAATTGATCTTTTATAGTGCTTTTTTGATTGATTAAGTCGTAATGCTACTCACGTTAGCTTTGGGTTTGCGAGCTGGTGCTGTCAGTAACACTGGATCACGCCATCTTGATTGCTGTGCGCATACAGACCAGGGGGGCAGTCAGCCAGATATTTCGTGAAGCCTCATTTGAAATCGGTAGTTCATATAATGGCCTGTTGGACTGCTGGACTGGACCCAAAAAGCCCCATAGCTCCATAGAGGCCCATGTATTTTGGCCCAACTTCACCTAGACTGTATTACCTTAATAAACATGGTCATGAATACTTTCTTCTTCCAGTCACTAGTTTAAAGTCTCATTTCTAATGTCATAATATTCTTTTTGGAAAATTATGGTCCCATTAATTAAAAAAATGACCATAAAGAAAAAAAAACATCGCGTATGTTCTGAGGGGCGTGGCTACCGTTACAGTCTATGATCGGGATTCCCCTCCCACTCGAGTCAAAATAAAAACCAACGGAGAAGAATGGGGGAAGTCCCGCCTCGTTGTCTGGGCAGCCAATGGCCAGCTGGTCCAAAACGGAGCCAGCCAATGGCCAGCTGGTACCAAACGGATCTAGAAAGATGGCGACTTACAGTGCAGGAATAACAGGCTTCATTTTACGTCCATGTTAGACCCGGCGAACGCTTTGTCCATATTTTTTACAGTCTATGATACAGACCCATTCTATCTGTTTCTTTCAATCGCCTGTATCTCCTATTCCTTGTCCCAGATGGCATTTCTGGTCAAAACAAGGTTTATTCCATGGCCCAGAGCCGGCGCTGTGATTAAGGGGCGATTAACACTATGGTCTCGGGTGTGCACTCGGGTACTCGTGTGCAGCGTCTGTGTGTTTTTTTTGTTGACGCTTGGCTCGTCGACTAGAGATTGTCACGTTCTTAAAAAAAACGGTCCAGAGACCCTCCCCCATGCGGTCCCGGGGACGGTTGGGGCGATCCGCTCCCGGGAACGGTACGCATCATTCACACTACCACAACATCTGCCAAGTGGTCCCGAGTGCGCACCCGGGACCATAGTGTGAATCGCCCCTGAGACGCTCAAGGAGGTTAGGGAGAAGTTGCAGAATCGCGACCATGCCAGGTCCGGGGATGCATTTTCCAAGGCACTGGTCGGCTCTGTGGGGAATCGCGACTATATGCTCATATATGGAGATCCCTGATGATCACGAGGCATGTCCATATGTGACGTGACGAACCAATGGAAAATGCATGTTTGCATAGTAAATGTGACCTTTGGTCGCAGCTAAATGATCAAATCTCAAAGCAGATATAATGTTTTGATATTTGATATTCTTTACTCCTATTCTTATTTAAAACGTAACTGCAATGTTTTGGTAGGGTAAAGCGATTCAGTTTCACTTTAGATTACATAATGGGTGTGCTGACCAGGCACAATGATCACAATAGCTAAGTACCTTGAATGGTATTAACAGTATTGTCGAGAGACGGTTACAAAACAGGAGTGGTAGTAGAAGGATTGAATAATTGGTTTGCCTATAAAACAATGTGTCAACGCGTTATTTTTCACTATTTTCTTTTTAAATAATGAATATTTTATGGTTTTGGGCATACAAGGTTTCCACCCGACAGGTTTGTCAGTCCACCAGTGCAGAACAGCTGGCACAGGACTCACTGAGAGGCCAAGCCTTCAGTATCCATCTGTTTGTGGCAGGACTTCAACAACAACAGGAGCTAATTAGTAGCTGTCAGTGTGAGAGGACAGTTGCACTCCAGGTGTGAATGTTTGGAATTATATGTGAAGCTTAGTGTTACATAAAAATCACACCCGTGTGAACTGAGTGGTGCAACTCCCCCCCCCCCCCCCCCCACCTCTCTCTCTCTCTCTCTCTCTCATTAGCAGGCAACAGTGCAGCACTATCCCTCTCTCTGTTTGTGGCACAACAGCGCCCCTACTGGTACTCATAGTCATATACTGGTGCTCATTAACGTCACATAGCTGGGTGAATAACACATAGGCGCATAGGTGAACACGGACATTGCTGTTCCTTGGAGTGGTTGCACCACTCAAAAAAGAGAATGTATCCAAGTCTTCCCTGGATAACTACAGATTACAACGAAGAGATGGAGAGCAAAAGACAAACTCAGACGGAGGTTGAATTGTATATAAATGATGATAATGCAAATGAATACAGCTGGTTCATGCACGGCTGTGTTTCTGTTATGTGCGCGTGGTTCTCCCTTCACACTCATTCACACAAAAGTTGAAAAACCTGCACAACCACAATACGTCGAGGAAAGTTAAACCTTTTCGATGTTGTTAGGGACCAAAGTGTTGGAATGTACAGTTCGACCGGCCTTGCCATCATTTGCGCCTATAGCACTAAGCCAGGCAAAAAAAACACCACCACCAACAAAAAATAGGTCAAAGAGTTGTGAGTGGGAATGAATCAATTGGGGAACACATCAGTGATAGATAGATGGGCTGGATGGGGGTTAGAGGGGAAAAACCACATGACCTCATGTCAATTAGGCTGGAAAATGGCCCGGCAAAGAAAGGAAAGACAACTATTTCCAATATCTGTATACCTCTTCTGCCTTCTGTCAGACACGTTGAAGGCTCATCAAAGTTTTACATGGACCGCTTCCTCGTAACACGATATTTAATGTCAGATGCGCTGCAGATACAGCTATGGAGATGGAGAGAGATGGGGGGTGGTGGGGGGGTTGTTATACATGGATGGGTACAGTAATAGGACAATAAATGAAAGAAAGAAAACACATGAGTTGACAGAATGGGAAAGAACAGAGAATGAGAGGGAAAACTAAAGGGAAAATAAGAGTGAGTTGAGAGACAGATGTGTGCAGCCGTGACCCCATTATGCTGTAGCAGTATTGTCGGTGACATAACTGTCAGTGTTTCATATAAATGGAGACCTCGTGTGCTCCTGTTGTAAACGGTAGCTTTACAGGGCTGTCAGTTTGTGAAAACACATTTGTTTGTGTCAGACACACCTGCTGAAGTGCGTGGGAGAGAGGAACGGAGATGTAGGAGAGACGTGTGTGTGTGTGTGTGTGTGCGTGTGTGTGAGAGAGAGTGCAAAAGAGAGAGGAGTGAGGGAAAGTGTGTGAGAGTGTGTGAGAAAGAGATATAACTAGAAAAAGTTCTCCTCTGAGCACAAGTCTTCGCCAGGTCAGGTAGGTTATTGTAATTGTGGCCTCCTCCTATAGGCCAATGTGAAAAGGGTGCCGTGTCTTCTTAGGCAGGGACACTGCATTCATGCAAGGTGGGAATGTGTGTGCAAAATGTCACATAAATCGCACGCCGTGTTCATTATTTGAGGAACTTTGGAAGCCAATCTTAGCCAATCAGGATGGAATATGGAAAATCGGACAGATCCGTGTTGATCCCATGACTATAGAGATGCCGTTCTGGAAAGGTGGAGCAGAGGTTCTGAACCAAAGTATGCCTCCCTCTGAATCGGCATCCAGGGAGTGTGTGTGCACAGTTTCGTAGCGACCGGGCCAACGAAGACGTAGATTAGCTGGTAACAGACAGACGGACATAGGGATGGACGGACAGGGTGCAAAACATAGTCTCCCCATGCCTTCGGCCCGGCATCGAGGATTCTCAAAGATTTTTATTGGACTCCTAGTTATTTATCTCTGGGACCTATCTACACTGTAAAAAGAGTGTTACAGAGCCTTAACCCATTCTGACCTGAGATCAGATTCATACAAGGTTTCCACTGGACACACACTGGGTCTGATTAACCCATTCTGACCTGAGATCAGATTCTAAAAAATGTCAGTCGTTCTTCGATTTTTCAAAAAATAGCAGACCTACAAGCTCGTATCGCGCCACTCGGTGGCGCGATATGAGCTTGTAGATCTGCTATTTTTAAATAGCTAAAGCACGACGTGATGCCAACACCAAAATGGGTCCCCGTTCAGAATGGATTAACTCCTCATTGACCTCTTGGGGGTCTCCGGAACCTGACATCAAAAACCATTATAATGAATATACATTTGAGACAGGATGGGATATATTACTTACGTACGTATATACAAATGTTGTTCAAGATTTCTTCGAAAATATGTAATATAAATTAAAATAAAAAAATTACAAATAGCTGATGCTATATCAACTAATTTAGCCCCCACTTTGAGAACCACTATAGCAGGTGGCACGCCATGAAAACAATCAAAGTGTAGGTGTATTTGTGTTTGCACATACAGTATGCATGAAAAGCTATTCATGTGTCTGTGTAAACTGCCCCTGTGCTGTAACAACTCCCCCCTAACCATTAACCAAGGCACCATCAATAATGCAGCAACTTTTGTTCACACTACATGTTTAAACAAAGCCAACCAGCCTGCTGCTACAGGGCATGACTGAGGCAGCTGTGTATGAAAGAAATCACCTTCTGCCATCCTACCTCAAGGCTGCTCCGGTTGAACACGGGAGTGGATCAGAATTTCAGTTTTCTGAAAAAGCTGTGTTTCTATGTCAGTCGTTCTTCGATAAATAAATAAAAAGCAGACCTACAAGCTCGTAGTGCGCCACTCGGTGGCCCAAAATGGGTTATACTGAGACGCGTTGTGACTTGTGAGCTTGTAGATTGGCTATTTTGGTGCTATTTTAGTATTAATCAGAGTATGAGACAACTAATCTCCAGTTCTTATGCCTAGTTGCACATCACGTGTGGATTGGATACATGATAGAAAAGATTACGTTTGATCATTTGAGTTCAAAATAAAGAATGAACAAAATTAATTTAGTCAATTTCCTGTTGCAAGGATAGAGTTAAGCCTGCATTTCCTTTTAGAATTGCAGTTCAGCCTAGTGTGTTAGAATGAGATGTAAAAGCAGAGTGCATGTCCAATTTACACCATGCAGCCAAGTGTAAACGTAAATGTTTTCCGAATGCAAATTTGCTCACACAAGCCTGATGATGAGGCATTGTGCAATGCACAGTAAACACAAACTCCAAGGTTTATAAGCACATCCGTAACTTAACATGCAGCAGAGATGTCAACAAATTGAGCTGGACACATCCAATACGAAGCAAACTGATTCATTGCAATGGAAGTAATTCAAGCTTAAAAAAGCAGGCTGTGGCTGAAAGGTTGCCACTCAGAATACCTTGGCCTTGCTGGAGAGACCGTGAGGGGAAACAGTCAAAGTCTTGTATCTGCTGAAAAAGAGCATTCCATATTCAATACATTTTAACCCATTCTGAACGGGAACCCATTTTGGTGTTAGCATCATGTCGTGCTTTAGCTATTTAAAAATAGCAGATCTACAAGCTCATATCGCGCCACCGAGTGGCGCGATACGAGCTTGTAGGTCTGCTATTTTTGAAAAATCGAAGAGCGACTGACATTTTTAGAATCTGATCTCAGGTCAGAATGGGTTAATCAGACACAGTGTGTGTCCGGCGGAAACCTCGTATGAATCTGATCTCAGGTCAGAACAACATATGTGTTCAGAAGCATTTGGCCTGGTCCTCTGCCAATCAACTTGGTTTAGTGTCAGTGGTTTGTCAGGCCTCTCAACCTCTCAGCCCTGCCTGTCAGCTCCGATACCGCATTTATTTCTTCCACCGTTTGGCTGCAGGCACAGAAATGATGCATCTGTGCTGGAGCAAAAAGGCAAGATTAAGCACGCGATACGACTGCAGTGGTTGTACTATGCATGCAGTCAGGAGAAAAATATTTTCGGCTGAATTAAAGCCACGCTTTATGGTCAGCAATGACCTCATCAAGCTGTGCGATGTATGCCGGCTTTTACAAAGACACATTTTGAACCATGTGGATCTCATAGTCAGGATTCATTCACATTGGAATGGCGTACTGGCTTCCTTGTGGATCTCAGACTTCACGTGGCCATGCCTGTGATGTCAAAGGTGGTCAGGAGGTGCACGCACATCCCAGGCTAATTCAACGGGTGCTCGAAAGAAAGAATAAGTCTGCACACCGTTTTGAAAGCTCCCCAAAAACTTTATTTACCAAGGCGGGGGGAAAAAAAGAACACACAACGTTTCAGCCTCTGTGGCCTTCGTCAGGTATATTGGATAGCAGCGCATAATAGGACAGGTATATATGGGCAGCAGCGCATATAGAACAGGTATATATGGGCAGCAGCGCATATAGGACAGGTATATAGAAGGTATAACAATAAGGTATAACAATAAGCAATCACACCTGTGGACAGTGGACACCCTATTTGGGATTGAATTTGGCTATGACAAAAAATGAAGCCATATGCTATATCCCTGTGTGGCCACCAGGGGAAGAAATCATCACACATATACAAACATCAAGAACCCATATACCAATCCTAGCTCCCTGAGCTAGAGTAGCCTACACACACACGCACTGTCAATTCTATGTAATAACGTAGTTAAAAACACACACAAAAGACAAGACCAAAACTATTTACAGGAATGGTTTGATATTGAACTCTTCATTAAGCCCGTATGGTGTTCAAATTATAAATGTGGAACATTTCTCTTTGTCGCTCCTGATTTCCCCCTCTGGGGGGGGTTTGTCCACCTTTTCAATGCCCACGTAACGAAACTGGCTAATGTTGTGGCCAGCTTGCTTAAAATGCAGAGCCACAGGGTTGCACTCGTCCCCGCATCTGATATTAGAGCGATGCGCTCATACAGGTACGGAGGACTCGGTTTGTGTGTTGGTGACACACAAATTAGCTATCTGGATGTGTTGGTCATTAAACATGATAACACGATACAGACAGATCTGTATAGCAAACCCACAGACAGAAACACTGTTTATATTTTGTTTTATACTTTTTATCCCACGACTTTTTCACCCCTGTGTCAATTATCTAATGTGATCCTGGGCTCTACACACCCTCCACCAACTTAGTCCACATATATGGGGGACATGGGGAGAGCAACGGACTTGAACTCCTGCTTCCTTCATGCCCGAGTGTCCAAGTTGCTCCTTTACTCCCTGGTTGGACATAGCGCATGGAAGGAACACGTTATTCCAACCAGTTCCTTTCCCCTCCACCAGGCGCCCTGGCTGGCCAGGGGGAGGCAGTTTAGAGACCAGGATTACTGCATGTTTTTGTGAGGGTACCTACCCTCACATGAAACACTGTTTTATGAGGGGACAGTATTCACCCCACTCATCTGGTTAAAAGTCTACCTATTAGCCAGTTTTATCGAGCTCGAAGGGTTTGCAGCACAGATGCTGGTTATCATGCAACAGCTATCTCACCAACAGATATTTGGAAAGAGGGTATAAGCAGGAATGGTTGGATGTCGCTGTTGACCGTTTAAAAAATAAGACACAAGAGGAATGTCTCTGTGTGCTCAGATACTTGCCTATGGGTTTCGAATTCAAAAAGATAATTTCTAAACAGTTGGCATATTATCCAGTCAGACCCTAGGCTGTTTACACAAACCCCAGCTGTGCTGTTTAAGCGCCCTCCTAATTTAAGAGACCAGCTGGTTAGATCGTATACACCTGAGCCGAGAAATAGTAAAAGAGCGAGCATCGCTCTAATATCAGACGCGGGACGAGCGCAACGCTGTGGCTCTGCATTTTAAGCAAGCTGGCCACAACATTAGCCAGTTTTGTTATGTGCGGGGCGTTGAAAAGGTGGACAAACCCACCCAGAGGGGGAAATCAGGAGCGTCATCTGCTACAAAGAGAAATGTTCCACATTTATAATTTGAACACTATGGCCCCCTGTAAAAACACTGTCAGAGTATTATGTTTAGTATTATGCTTAGTTTTTCTACTAGATTTCACTAAAGGGTTATATTATTTTTAAGGTTAGTTTTCTTCTATAAAGATGTATTATTCATTAGAAAAAAGAAAATCTTAATCTAAGCTGCGTAAGGCAGCCGACCACAGACAAATTTTTCAGAGTGGGACACTTAAGTTCCACATATCATTTTCCAAGGTATCTTTTATCTTTTGGAGTGCTTTAAAACCCTTGCATGATCTTCTGCTGATGAGGACAAAAAACGCTGGCTCTGATCATTTGGAACAGTAAAGCAAATTTGCTAATGCAACAATTCAATAATTGCCTTGCTCCAGTCAATTGAGCGGCGGAGTAAAACAGAACGGCCTGTGTGAGGCTTCTTTTCTCTCACCAGGACACACGAGTAGGATCAGCAGAAAGAGATGGCTCTGGGAGCCATGGCAACAGGCCCCAAACGTATCCGATGTAAACACGGATCCTCTGCAATCTGCTTTGAAAAGCAAAGAGACAGCAGGTCACCTGCTGATCTGAGAGACGCTTCAGAGAATAAGCGGGCATTATCGGTTGTAAAGCTGCAGCATCATCAGGCCCATAAGAAGTTCAGGTTGCACTTTTCCCAAATGACGTTACATTGTTGAAGGGGCTGATCAAATGACACAAAACCTTTGTTTTTCCCAGCACAATCTGCTGACTTAGCAAGATCTCTTTACAGCCAAACGTTGTTTTATATTTGTACAAATATACACATTCTGGGATCTGCCAAGTACCCCCACAATCGTCCGCTGTCAGTCAACTAACAATACCACTTGGAGCAGCAAGTTCACCTACAGTGTAGCTGTAGGACATAGCAGTGGCATTTGTTTTACTCAGAATGAAATGTTTTATGGTCATGATTCACCAGGACTCCAGGAGCCTGGATGGCTTGGTTCCAAGTAATTTATGAATACTACATTATGCCCTATGAGAGTAGTTGAGGGAGTGGAGAGTGTCAAATGCATGCCTCTTTTGGACTACAGGTTAATTACCTTCTATAACCTGAAACTTTCCAGAACCCGTTAAATTCAGTGATGTGTTTTTTTTTGGCATTTACATTTAAAAAAGAAAAATATCTGATCTACAAAGTTACAACGCATAACGGCATGATGCGTTGAGCTCAGAGAACACAGCTGGGGTCAGAGACTCACAGACTTTTTTTTAAAGAAAAAAATAAAATACAAATACAAATATAAAATTTGAATTTCTTTTGAAAGACTTAATTAAGTTAACCAAGTAACCAAGTAAGCATAAAGCAAATCCAATTGGCATCATACTTTTGCAGCACTATATGTTGCTAACAAATGAATGCCCCCTGCCCTCACATTGGGTAATGCAGCGAACATGAGTACTTTTTGATGTATATAAAATCTAAATGGTTAGAGAATGGGTGAAGGCGACTAGAGGCTGGGCAGGGAAGAGAGAGAAGGGTGGGGTGTATGCCTTATGGGTGTCTCTGACTCAGCTTGCTTCCGTGAACAATTTGCGCCCGGGGGGGAACTGTTCCCAGTCTGTAAGTAGGCCACATTAACTGCATGCAGAAGAGGACATATCTATATGACCTATGGCTGACCCAGTGATACCATCAGCTGGGGCATCCAGCTGCACTGGGTGGAATCCAGCTAGATCCCATTAATTTGTATGACGCACAGTTGGCATGTAATGCTGTGTGTGTGCGTGTGTGTGTGTGTGTGTGTGTGTAGTTGACAGTCTTCTATGATGTTAGATGCCAGTAGTTATGAAGTGTGACTTCAAAAGGTCAGGATGGAGTGTTATTTTACTCCCTCATTGTGTCTCGGTTTACTGCGTAAGTGTATGAGTCAAGATACAATCCAATGATACATATTCACCATATTCACACGGCGGTTAAGCTAAAGAAATACCCCGCATTGGGGAGGTATTTCTTCCCAGCTCGCAAAATATGACGTGCGAGAAAATGGCCGCTGTGTGTGAATATAGTCAATTGCATGACACGGACACACTGAACTTCACTCTGTCATGGCGTCTATGTTTGTGTGGTCCTGAAATGCTTGGCTCCGTCTCATTTACTTGTAAATGGCCACAGTGTAATGGCCCAGCACGTCAAGGCCAGAAAATGAGCATAGCCATTACAGCCGCTAGCTGCACTCAACCGCAGCGGACAGGAGACCGCGACAGCTCTTTTTTCACCGAGGGAAAGAATTACATAGGAGGAAAAAAATTGTCTAAAATTCTGTAATAGCTTGCCAATTTTAAATGGATTCAGTGGTTTGTCTTACTTTATTACAGCAGGCTGTGCTGTTATATGAAATCCAGCAGACATTAATCAGATTACCAGGAGTTCTGCCACCTCAATCACAGATTCCGAAAACCATTGATTTATCCAGCCTCCTTTCTCTTTCCATCACTACTTTTCTCTCTCCTTCTCTATTCAAATTAAAATGTACACGGAGTACATTTTGAGGACACCCTCAAAATGCTAATTTATTTTTCCAAAGCCAAAAAGGCACTTGTCTCCATTAGTGACAGCGGTGATTTGCTTTTTATTAGCTACAACTCATGGATTATCTATACAGGGTCACAGTTTCAAACACCACACTAGACTATAGCCAATTCCGTTTATGTCATAGTGACAGGCTCACTGTCAGTGGAAGTCCCATTTATATATTTGTTTTCGAAAGTTCAATGGGCTTTTGTTTCTTCTTCAAATCAAACTCACCCCTGATGTCACTTTAATGGCCAATACGCATCCTGAACCAGTTAAACATTATCAAAATAATCAAATCCACAAAATAATCAAATCCACACTTGGTTGACCAGATTCTCAATGGCTCTATACCTCCTGCTTTCACTCAACACTAAATATGTTCACTAAAAATAGCCAAATGTTAACCCTAGAACAGGCTTTATAGCAAAAGGCGATGCACACCTCAAAAGGCTGGTGACAGGTGCGTAGGGCAATAGAGCATATAATGAAAAGGGTATCTTTGAAAGACAAAGAATAGGTCCTGCACACATGAAAGACACTTGCCAAACAAATGTTGCTCTGTATTAGGTCGACGTTTCGGTTGCTTGGACCTTCATCAGGACAGGACATTCTTTTGGCAAGTGTCTGACAGTGTGGTGGGACCTATTCTTTGTCTTTCAAAGATACCATTTTCATTATAAACCCTAGAACAGGGACACTAGGGTTTAAGTGGTTAAACACTTGCCTTTTCTGGGGGGGAACATTCACCAAAAATAGCTGATCTACAACTGTAGGCTATTTGTCTGTGAGAGATTTGGTGAGAGACGAAAAAATCGGTTTGAATACAATTGTCACGCAAGTCTGCTTCTCTGACTAGACTAGAGGGTTTAAGTGGTTAATGGTGGCTGCATCCATACTCTTAAGCCATTCTTGTACAGGGCATGTCCCATGGGTATTATACGTGCTACACGAGCATTTCACTTTGATCATACATAATTCAGATATGGAATTCTCCACTGCTGCCTTGAAATATTCAACCGAAGCTCATCTTTACGTATGTTTCACTGCTGGTCTTTCTTTGGCTCTTTTGGCAAACAGCTAGTTCTAACTAGCCTGGGTTCCAGCCTGCTTCGCTGCGCTCCGTGAAATTGTTTTGTCACTCACTGCTCACAAAAAACAAATTCACCAAACGCAGCGAAGCCAGCTGGAACGCAGGCTACGTTCTAACAGAGCCTTTAACTGACATGCTCCCGAGGGCGACCATTTAGGGCAGACGCTGTGCTACATAGACATAGTGCAGCACAGCATTTATCATGACACTCAAATGGAGTGGAAGAGACATTCCTTTTTCAAGCATATCCTACACAGAAAAAACCCAGAGTTAATTTAACTGGGAGTGTAAATAATAGATCCTTTACAGATAAATCTTTACACTCTTGCATAGCTGATTTATTTTTACGGTCTACTCTAAACAAAACAAATGCCAAACTGATACTGTATCTGCCCATGTTTCCAGGTTGCGTTTCATATGCAGCCATACAGAGGAAGGAATGACCAAACAGTCCATGACAACATCAAATATATCATTGACAGGTAGGTAGGTGCACCCTCCATCACTGTGAGAGAATTGTAGTTAGCACGCTGGATTGCTTATGAATCCGTTGATTGCTTTTAGAATAGCCATTATTATTTTAGGTCTATACTTGATGACTACAAACGCATTTTACCAATGGCTGTATGTGACTGTGTTGCTCCTGAAACTATCAAACAGACCAAGAACACTACAATTATGACCTGAATTAATTAAATTATTATTATTCTTTTTAAGGTATGGTGACCATGGAGCTTTCTATAAGTACAAGACGAGCACAGGGAAGAGCCTTCCTCTGTTTTACATCTACGACTCCTACCTGACCCCTCCGGAGTCCTGGGCCGAACTCCTGACCTCGTCTGGGGCGCACAGTCTGCGCGGCTCAGCATACGACGCCATGTTCATCGCCCTGGTGGTGGAGGAGCGCCACAAGCACGACATCCTCTCCGGGGGCTTCGACGGCATGTACACGTACTTCGCCTCCAACGGCTTCTCCTTCGGCTCCTCGCACCAGAACTGGAAAGCCATCAAGGCGTTCTGCGACGGCAACAACCTCATCTTCATTCCCAGCGTGGGCCCCGGCTACATCGACACCAGCGTGCGGCCGTGGAACAACCACAACACGCGCAACCGCGTCAACGGACGCTACTATGAGACGGCTCTGCAGGCGGCGCAGAGCGCGCGGCCCGAAATCGTCACCATCACGTCGTTCAACGAGTGGCACGAGGGGACACAGATAGAGAGAGCGGTGCCAAGGAAGACGGTGACCCGTCTGTACCTGGACTACCAGCCGCATGGACCCGAGCACTACTTGGAGCTCACCCGCCGCTGGGCAGAGCAGTTCAACAAGGAGAAAGAGCAGTGGCTCATGTGAGCTTTTCACCAAAATTGTTGGCACACAAGCACTGGCATGCTCTGGGTTTTTGTTTTTTATGACAATGAGAATGGAAACGTATACTGTATGTGTTTGAAGAGTGCATCCCCACATGCAGGTCTGCACAAAGTCATAGAAATCTACACAAAGTGTGTAGGGAGGAAGGGAAGGGGGTCATTGTGACTCGAGTTCGGTTTTACAGTGGCATTAAGGGATAGTCTTAGGAAACCCTACTGCCCAATTGCTCCCATTGACAGACCAGATGTCTTAAGTGCTATAGAGGTCTCCCTCCCTCTCTTTTGCCTGCCTTATCTCCCCCCCCCACCCCCACCACCCGCTTTCACAAGCATGGACACATCAGGGGCATCTTAAAAAAGATCGTACTCTAGCTTCAGCAGTTGCAAGGACATTTTAGACTGAACACACTGTACTATCTGAGAAGCAACTGTCTGAAGTGACTTCTTTATCACAATTCCGGCTGCCGCTATCAAGTGACTTCCTTTTCCCTCAGCAGTGAAATAATAGAAGCAATGAGAAATAGACAAGGTATAGCCGTGCTATTTATACATGCTTTTCCTTCCATCGACAAAGGATCTCAGTGAGATATTAAAGCTTAACTCGGATCTTGAATTTAATCTGTGATCAGAAAGCTATAGCTACAGTAGAGCACTGGTTCTCAACATTGGGTCGGGGGACTACCAGGGGTCCAGATTGACCCATACCGGTCTGTAACTCTGAGTGTACAAACGGTTTGGTTTGGCTCTAGCGTTCCCCTGGTCTGACGGTGAGAACCAGTGCAGGATATGATCTCTGACTCTGGACTGAAGCTGTTCGGGTTTGGACCTACTGGTGAAGAGTGTACCAAATGATCATGTATCTTTGAAACATCAGCTTTTCATGACGATTTCATGACGACGTGCAGGTCATTATTTTAAATTGTTGTGAAAAGGCCTGAAGAATCACATGGGTAATGAGAATTGCACTGTGCCCACAGGACTCAGGGTGGCCTCATAATCACATTTTCCAGTAATTCCAAGAAAATCACAATACTGCATTGTTTCATATGACATACACAAGTCATTCTTGACATTGATTTAGATGCAATCCAATCATGATAGCCATTTAGCTAATGAGGCGTCACATTAATCAGTTAGGCAGAAAAAGTCAATTTCACCAAAATTACTAAATCTCTGGCATCGATTTAAATTCCAAAAAAGCCCAAGTGACTGCAGTAAGAATCATTTTTCCCCTCTCTCTGCAGTACACATGCTACATTGAATACACCTACTCCAGATTACTTCACCCACTGAAATTCCAATTATTTTAACGCTTAGACCAAATTAATGTGTCAACCTTTAGTTTTGGTATATGGATGAGATCATGTTCATGTTTTTCAGGGGGGAAAAGCCCCTATAAATTGCTCTTGCAAGTGTGTCTATATACTGTATTTACAGACAGTATATCGACATGCACTTGAAGACATGCTATTTTGTGAATAAAATGTACGACCTCTGCCGTGTCTTATGTTAATTATCCACATTTTGGATGGTCTGCTGCTACTTTAACATTTGAGATGGAGTTCAATCTAATTTCACACTACATTAACTCTGGTCTCTTTATTTTGGCATGCCATTATAGGCTAAATTAAAACATAACATAAGCCTGGACCATTAAAGGAATTTTCCATTTTATAACACTTCTATTTGAACATCTAAAATCGTGTGAACCCGACTGTTTTTAAGTTGCTTAATTTAATATTTAGATATTTCATTTGATCATTCATACCACCTATATAAAAGCACAGGCATTGAACTTCAAACTCCAATGTTAGGAAATGTATATTCATTGAAAGCATGGCCCTGAAGGAGCCCCATAATCAAAACATCACTGTCCCCTTGGGCATTAGGAACATATCAGTCTCGAGAAGCAGGGAAGTGACATGGTTAACATGAAGTTATGGGGTGGTATTATCGTCAGTGCTTAACTTCTTTACCTTTTTTTAAGTGGTGCAACCACTTCTACATCCAGCAATGTCCGTATGCGTCATGAGCACAAGTGGTGTGCGCATGAAATTGGAACGAGAGAAGTATGTGACATGGCTGCCACCTGCTGGACGCAAACGATACAAATTGGAACGATACAGAGAACCAATAGACGGGAGTTGCACCACTTGGTTCACACTGGTGTGATTTTACTATTTTGAAAAAAAGCTTGTACAGTATATCGGCTATTTGAACTATTCAAAAAAAATCAAATACTCTCTCTCACTCTCTCTCTTTCATATACTGGTGCTCATTAACGTCACATAGGTGAACACGGACATTGCTGTTCCTTGGAGTGGTTGCACCACTCAAAAAAGGCAAAGAAGTTTAGGGATAAGGGGTTTAGCACTGACAAAAATAGGGCCCTTAATCTCTAAATGCTGATCTACAAGCTCACAATGCATTATGTTGGGACACGTGAGCTTGTAGATCGGGTATTTTTGGCTAATCTTGACCCGCAGAACACACCGATGTTGCACACTCCTGATTGGCAAGAAAATACAGATGACTAAGTGACAAGGTGAACAGAAAGCTATAATAAGTATTTTCAAGAACACAGTAACAATGGAAACAGTATGATACATTTATTGTTGCCCTAGCCAATGTTCAACTAGAGTATTTGTGTACATCTTATTCAGATGATTTTCAAACCATAGTCACGATTCACACTTAGGGCTCTTAGTTCACACTTAGGGCGATACCTGAGTATGAGCAAAATGGCCACCATTTAATACTGTATAGTCAATGGTGTCACTTGGTCCAACAGTCAAGTATGATATTTCCAAAACTCTGAAAACGTAGGCTAATGAGCTAGTAGCTACAGCTACTGTGCTTGGCCATCCTGCTAACTGCAACTATCAAACCAATATTCCCCCCACCAATAAAATAAAACAAATTGGCACTCTTAATAAATACATTCTATGATTATAGTCTATACACAATGTACAAAGTCCAGTCTGTTAACGTTACTAGATTATGAAAGGACTCATGTGATTCAGACAATTCAAAGGATACTACTGGAGTGTACTTTTGCTTGACATAACCATACCCCGAGTAACAAACGAAAGTCCAACTAAAAATGCAACCGTCACTTCCTGAGTAAAACCTGCTTTGATGACGTTTTACTGCAAAAACACAAATCTCTCAAATCTGTGGACACAAGCCAACCCTAATAACAATGAAAGGGTTAAATTTGCCATCCTATAAGGCTCCTTCAGTCCAATCAAAAACAGGACTTTTTGCAGCAAGGGTGGTTTTCTTTGAAAGGTATTAGCGGCATGTTCCCAGGAAAATAATCATTCTTCCTTGAAAACATGAAAAGGATTGTCTTTTGAAGAAGCCCTGAAGCTCTGAAATTGTTGTGCATCTCAGCGTGTGTTGTGGGATGAGTAGAGGGGTTCAGCCCTCATTTATCTCCGGGGTCCTCCGACAGCCCATATTTACGCTCCAACAAATCCACCGTAGCGGAGAAGGCACTGAAAAGGGGACATTAAACAGTGCAATATAAATTTCTAGTTCTTGTTTTTTCTATTGTTCAGATTTGCCCCAGATCTATATTTCCAGGTGCCATCCTGTTTTGAATTGATTCTATTTTTGCATGGTGGCTATGTACTCTCTTCATGTATATACTTTTGCACCATGGTCACCTGTTATGTTTGCCAATGCCAGGTGCTTTGTCCTAGAAATACAGTAAGAGAACAATGCTAAGGTTGCACGCCAAATAAGGCCAAAAAAGGAAGGCGTGGGAGAGAGCGAAAAAGAAAGACAGAGTTAATGTTCATAAAAGATTGAGCCTGAAAACAATCTGCAGGTGCCTGTCTAGGGAGCGAGGACATGCCAAACAAGCCTAATACCCAAGCAGAAAGACTATTTTGACAAAATAAGTACATTGTCTGCCTTTTCACAGACTTCTTCCACAGAAGAGCAATTTGTACATATTATCAATGTCAGAAGTCATATTGCCTTCTGACATTGATACTATGTACAAATTGCTCTTTCAGTAGTAACATCAAAATCCTCACTGGCAAGGACAAATGCCTGACTAAGTTATGTCCCAGACAAACTTTACAGTTCCTTACAGACTAGTGACTACATTAAAAAATATTAAATCATAAACATTAGTGTTTTGTACAGTGTGCTCTAATTGTCTATTAAACATCACTTGCAGTGCACCTTAGTTCATTCACAATCTCTGACTCGATATATGCAGTGTGGGACATTAACTGAGAAATTTACTTTCACCACATCCAAATGTAAGCGCAAGGGTCCAGCATTACTAACAGTGAACTAGCAGTTTTGAAGGCACAAGTTCCAACTGAGCAACTGGGCACTAACACAGGCCTGAGCCTTGGCCCTGCCTGTTTTGACTACAACTTGCTCATCTGCACAGTATGTTACAGAGACTAACATAGCCTGTTATCCTGATAATGTACTATGTGGAGTAAAATGTCTTAAGTAAAGTGTCTTCTCCTTATTGCCAGTCTGAATGTGTATTGTGTACTCCCATTCTTTTTCACGTCACACTACACAATTCGCAGTCATTACACACTGCAATGACAAACATTGTGACTTCACGGACCAATCCGCAAAAAAAGATTATTCTTATTTTGAGAATGGTACAGTACATAAAACTGAAGAAATATTGGAATAAAATAAAACAGAATAAATGTAATGACGCAGAGAAAAGTATAAAAGTGAAAGGTCAAAGCAATATATTTTTGCACAATCAAGCAAATTAATTGAATGCATTTGGTGTAGTCAATGCCCTGGTAAACCAAACAATGATAAGGATGTGGCCTTGAGGCCTTCACTGGGTTACCATAATGAATAAACTAAAACTATTAATAATACATATAGATGTGTTATACAGTATTTAATTGAAATTAAAATTAAATTAATTAAACAGTCATAACTGACTGCATATATATAATAAATTATGTAGATATTAGATTTGTTTCTGTGTGGGAGACCCATCTAAAATGGAGTAGGCCATCATAAATACTGGAAAACAATGAATACTGACAGTCTACTTCCATGTTTAAAAAACAAGAGGGTTGTGCACATCCAGTCCCTCGCTGGTGCTGGACAAAGGTAGATAAGAAAAGGAAGTCCACACAACAGCTCTGCTCCACAGTGTTTTATTTATTTAAACACCGACATATAGTGACAATGTTTCCTCTGATGGTGTTTAAATAAATAAAACACTGTAGAGCAGAGCTGTTGTGAGGACCTCCTTTTCATTTGCACTGACTCTACTTCTATGTGCCATTACTCACCAACCAGGCCTGATGATGTGGTATTTGCCGAGCACCGATAGGTCGACCACTGTTGACCCCAGTCGGCTCTGGTCTCCTATTGGTCCGCCGTCTACCACCACTGCTAGCCTAGGCCACAGATCCTGAAACTCCTAGATACGAAAAAACACATCCGTGTTACAGACGACGAGAATATATAAATAAATGTGATTGACATTGTTAAGAATGTGAAGATAGGTTCACATAACTTAGGAGTTTAGTGTCTGTGTTGTGTGTGCACACCATTGCAGTAGTAATTATTTTGAAGGTATAGTCAAAAGTTACAAAATAAAAATATACAATGATATTTTGACAAGACTTTGCAGATGGACATTGCATCTCTTCCATTTATCTAAGAACAATTCCTCCAGAGACAAAAAGTTTATTTTCACTCACATGTACAGCCACGGTGCTGGTGTGTGTGCTGATGTTCGCGCTGGTGAGTGCAAGTGGCTCTGCACACATCTGGCAAAGGTTCCTCAGGAAGTCGTGGTCTGGTATACGTACGCCCACTAACTGGGGGGGAATAGGAATCAGTTGAAGATTGAGACCGAGTTCATATAGGGAATGGTTGAAGATCTGGTTGCAAAAGGGGTGAAGTGGTCCTTTGATGACCATATCAAATCCATTTTGAACGACTGGATGGATGACCATGTGCACATCATAGGGCTGGGCGATATGACTTCAAATCAATATCTGCATTATTTCGCTATAATTTTGCACGTCACCATTGTACACCAAAGTATAATACAGGGCTTAATGCAAGTAGTAAATCAGTCTAATCAATTTAGTTGATTATAAAAAATAATTAACACACACTCTAAGTCTGTGGTCCTAAAAGTCAGATTCAACATATTTTGGTTAAATGCCCAGCCCTAGCACATCAGTGCCCAGTTTGAGGGATGGACTTACCGGAGTGAAAGGGTTGAGGTCTGGGTTGAGTACCTCTGACCTTTCAAACACCAGAGTAACTGGACCAGGCAGCAAGTCCCCTAGAAGCTCATCCTTCACCTTCACCTTACAGTACCTGTACAGACAGAACACATACACATCACCCGCAAGGTCAAATGTATTATTTTGAGTTTGCAATTCTTTAAAGGAATGGGCATAAGTGGGCAATTAACAGAAATATTTTAAAACCAAAATTTGGAACCTACAGTATAAACACCTTAATCTTTCTCATGTAGGTAAATCAATTAATCAAGGAGAATTTGCCAAATATTTTCAACATATATCATAATATCAAGTATATATGTACACACACACACACACACTACACTGACTTAATATAGATCAACTAGAGAGAGAGATCAACTCAGTCGACGATTAGTCCAATTAAGCACTTAAGCTGTATTATACAGTACTTTGTTGTACAACAGTGCCGTGCAAAGCCGATCTACAAGCTCACAAAGCTCATACAGTGTTTTCACAAATTTTCAAAGAATCCGTGCAGCAATTACCTGTCCAATTGATTTTAGTTACTCTTATGTTTTTTGCTACAAGAGTATGGAATCTGAAAAAGCATTTATCTTATTTCAATTGACTTTTCATATTTGCCATTTCATTTGAATTGTGGCAGCTTTATGCGTCCATAAAGAGACTTTAAGAGAGGTTTAAGTCAAGCACTTTGACGTTGTCTGTTTAAAGCCACAGTAATTGGCTCCATGTGCCACATTTTGGATGTAGTAATGTAGCAACTACAGACTAAAGACAATAAATATTTTCATGGAAAAAATGAGAATGTGTGAGAATCGTGATCTCAATTCTTGTGGAGGAAAACTGAGATTCACATTTGTCCTGCAACACTAGTGATACATATAATTTACATTTACAGGTATATTGTAATTGTAGCAAAAGTGGACACTACACATTCTTTCAAAAACGACTGAATCGTACTTAAAAATGTCCTGGGTTTCTCCGACACAAATAGCCAGCGGTTTGTTTCCGTTTCGTCCCTTGATGTTGTACATCTTCTTGATGGCCTCAGAGTTCTGTGCCAGACACGCCAGGCCATAGATTGTGTCAGTGGGCACCGCCACGACGTGGCCCTCCTTCAGAGCCTCGGCAGTGACGTTCAGGGTGGCAGCGCCATCTACAGGACAGACAAACAAACCTGGGCATCATCTGCATGTAAAGCACTTTGCAAGTTTGCAATCCATACTACTTGCAAGGCTGATCTTTAAACTAATACTATAGCTTTTATTAGTGGGCGTGATTTGTGAGAGGCTGTCTAGTAATCAGAAGGTCACCGGTTGGCCCTTAGTGTACTGTGAATGTGTCGACAAGCTGTCTTGCTCGGGGACTCTCTCTGGCCATCTCCAACATGACCATCTGAGCAGCCATCAGCCGGCCCTGGGTAAAGCTGCTGCAAGCGACACCGTCGTGCTCGTACAAGACCCATTGATAGAGCGCGTGCGCTTCATCAACACGGTACACACCACCATGAGCCATGAGGACTAATGTTTTGAACTGGAGTCGGAACGTGTGTGGAACATTACACAATACATAAGGGGTGGGAACTATTGGGTCACCACAGGGGGATTCTTCTACAGATTCCAAATCAACAGAACTGTAGTAAGTGTAAGTTCGTCGCACTGTACGCTACGTTACCTGGCGGCTGGCCCTCACGCCGGTGGGCAGATGGTCCATTGGCAGTCGCTGGTGGTAGCAGAGGCAGCACTTTTGTTTTCAGTTCTTTACACATCACTGGTCGTCGTGTCGTGGCAGAGGCAGAACTGTGAGCGTTTCTCGATTGGATCAATTTAAAACAAAGATTATAAGCGCGCTTCATAAAACACCGCTTCGTACACGTACAACATACATTACATACACACACACGACTACTGCACCCATAACTCTATGACTGCACCATGTTGTGTCGCTAGAATGAATGATGAAACCTCTTCCGGGTAACGCCCACAGACGGTTTCTTAAAGTGACCAAGGACTATAAAATAGCACAAGGCTTTATTGCTGATTACAGTGGTGTCCACTGTCCAGTAGCCTAGTACCGTTAGAACTTAGAACTTAAACCAGGATGCTTCGACTTCTGCCTTCTCCCTGAAGCCGACCCTTGTTATATATTCTCCTACTATGCCTGTCACGATGACTAAGCCAGTTTAATCTATCCATATATGGTTCTACCCCATTACCCCAATATGATTTGGGGTGCCATGTCATCTGCTCGTTGTTGGTACACTGTGTTGTATCAAGTCCAGAGTCAACACAGCCATCTATCAGGAATCAGGATATTTTAGAGCACTTGTGCTTCAGTATGTTGACAAGATTTATGGAGATGCTGATTTTACTTTCATTTTGGCACCTGCCCACAGTGCCACTGGCACAACTAGGTTACTAGTAATTAATTGGTGTACTGACCATGGTGGTATTGCTGTGCTTAACTGACCAGCCAACTGGCCGGACCTGAACCCCAGAGAATCTAGGTTGTATTGTCATCACTCCCATCGCCTTGCCTCACTCCACTGGCTACCCGTTAAATTCAGGATTTATTTTAAGATTGTATTATTTGTTTTTAAAGCCCTAAATGGTTTGGCCCCCCTGTATTTATTGGTCCTCATGGACCCATACACCCCAGCCAGGGCCCTGAGGTCAGCTGACCAGCTGCTCCTGACTGTGCCCAATTCCAATTACAGGTCCAGAGTGCTTTTTCAGTAGCCGGCCCCAAACTCTGGAACTGTCTGCCCCTACATATTAAGTCTGCCCACTCCTTAGAGGCCTTTAAGTCTTTACTTAAAACCCATCTTTTCTAGTTCTCCCTGGCTTTCAATGATGTTTGACCTAATTAACCTGTGTAATACTTTATGTGTTGCTTTGATGTTGTTTTACTATGCTATTTGTGTTGAGTGTATGCTTGTTTTATGATCGTGTACAGCACTTTGGTTGACATTCTGGTCTTTGTAAATGTGCTCTAGCTAGAAATAAAGTTTGATTTGATTTGATTGTCAAGAGGAAGGTGTGAGACTACTGCAATACAAATGAGCTTACGGGCCACGGCTAGCTGTTACCAAAGCAAACCTGGGCTTCCATAACAACTCGAAAGTGCCACAGGCACTGATCCAAGCCATACACCCCATTGATGAAATAATTTGTTAAAATAAAGTAGCCCAGACCAAGTATTGATTGCATACATTAATATACTTGATGGTCGACATTTCTGGATTTAAAAAACTTATTTTGTAGTGGTCTCATGTAATATTCTATACTGATATCTAATATTCTAGATATGATTTTTAGATTTTCATGAGAGAGAGAGAGAGAGAGAGAGAGAGAGAGAGAGAGAGATTTGGTCTATAGTATTTTTTATTTTGGGCCAAAATATTGTCTGTATACAAGAAACCACCTGCAGAGTGCAGACCAACTGACCAGACTAGGAAAATTGTTATAGGTGGTTATGTGACACATCTACAAAAATAGACTACTGTAAACGGCTCTATATACTTCTTTCTAGTTGAAATAATAGGGGACCCCCGCCCCTTCAAAAACCCCGGCCTGCAGGTCCCTGGAATCCCAATTTGACAACCACTGCTTTGAGTGAGTCGCCATATTGCCTTTGACGACTGATTGATAAACAGGCTCCACCTGTGCACTACAAAAAAGGTAGAAAAAAACCCACAGTAGCCTACTAGAGCAGCCAGGCAGGAGAAGTGGACTATAAACTCATGGCTTCTATCTCAGGTAACAAGACACAAATGCTTTGTGCATTAATTTGCTGCAATGCCATTGTCTTATTTTTTTGTTTAAATCTTCAGATGATAAACAAGGCACACAGGCTGATCAAAAAGCTGAAGAAGATGGCTCAACATCAACAACAAAGGTCACCAGTTACAAAGTCCATGCAATTGTCCATATTGATCAATAAGATATTGCATATTTATCACATTCCACCTGTAATTTTGCACACGTGAGTGACCCATTGTGTTTTGTCCAACACAGCTCTTGGAAGACATGGAGAGCCAATTGCAAAACCTGGAGGACAAGCGGAAATTATGTGACAGAGTCTTGAAGGATTGCTACGCTCTGCAGAGCATTCTGGTGGTGAGTTTGTCCAACCTGCACCTTGCTTTAAAATTAGTTCAACAGTTAATTGAACCAATTTATTTAATGGATTATGAAAAAATATTCATATATATTTTTTGAGTGGTGAAGGAACAGCTGCTATGTCCCACTCCCAACCTATGTCCTGCTGCCTATGTTTAGAGTACCAATAGGGGGTGCTGTTGCACCACTTGCTTCAGACTAGTCTGATTCTTTTTTTCTTCTCGTTTTTGTTTTACAGAAGAAAGGCCTACAGGATGGGGCGAGTCCAACTCAGGAGTGACCTGAAATGAACTTTTCAAATAATGCCAATATTACTTAAATTGAATTAATCACCATTCCTCAGTTTTGTTTTCCTATTAAAAGAACACTGTGACATGGATACGTTTTTTATTTTATTAGTATTATATTGCTCTCAATTCAAAAAGTTATTTATCATAATACAACATTACTTTATACAAAACAAGCATAAGCAAACTTTCACATTATACATTCTTTTGAAAAAATACAAGTCCTTTACAATTCCTCACTCTTTGGGTGTTAAGACATTGATTTGGAAGCATCTTGTTTATTTTTTCTCCTTGCTAAAATTACCCATAGCCTACTGGGGTAATTTTTTACTGGAAATGGGAGATGTTTATTCTCCGATGTACATATTTCCAGAATACATTAATTTTGACCCGTCTTCTTGAAACATTCTGCTTCCAAACAAATGCCACCATCAGTTTTCTTTGCTCATGGAACATGGTTTCCTGTATACTTCCAAGAAAGACAAATTGAAGGCTCCAGTACAAAACAAAAAATGTGTCTGCTTATAATTACAACTAAATGTCAGCTTTCTGTCATAACCCATGAAGGCAAAACCAGTGTTTGATTTAGAGCAATTCAACTTAAAATGGGTAAGATACGTTTACTTTGAGTCAATTATTACGCAACAATCGTCTTAACTCATTGTAAAAATGCACACATTAACCATGGTGTACCTATTTTGGGCAACCGCAAGTCGCAACCCTCCCAAATCCTTGTTACAATTTTTTTTTTCCTTAGCAAACTCATGAATTGAGCTCAGCTATTTTTGCTATCCCTAACATGACGAAGTACGCATATAAAGTGGTTAAGGATTTTGCTGTGCATCAATTTTGATACTGTAAAATAAGTTGACTATACACATAACAGTATGAGACCAACTGAAAACCTTTAACCCATAATGTAAAAATGCTTACATTTGACAAAATAATTCTTAAAACAGAATCATTCACTTACCAAGTTCTCATTTCCAAGCAAATCCAGTTGGTTTAAAACCAGTTATCTCACAGAGGCAAAACATTAAAAAAGGATAAGTCGTGGTTCAATAGTCATGAGAAAGCACTTGATAAAAAATAAACAATGCCCAGATTAACTCTACTCCACCTGATCTATCAAATGCCATTCATTGAATTCAAACATGTTTACCGGCATCTATATTCATGATTGGGGAAACTTTCTTGTGACAGACTGGCAAACTGTGTGGGAAAAATTACATTTACAAGTTGTATTTAGTTTTTGAACATTTTGTGGTGGAGTTTGACGTTTACATGTCATTAAATGCCAGTCAAAAATTGCATAGTTCTTTTCCTCAGTATGCATGAGTTGATGAGCATAACGGCAGTACGAGTGCTTCATGGTAATAATTAAACTGAATATCAGTCTGAAAGAAAACAAATTGCATGGGGATTTAACTATATTTAACTGTAATCAACCAAGTGCCAAGAGTTATTTTGCGTGGCATATAGCAACGATCAGAAGTAATGTCTGATAACAGCCTTGATGCATACAAGGGAAAAGCTCTGCTCATGTGTACTCCTGCACACTGAAACAAAAGCACATCCAGTTGATGGATGCTAGACATAACTCCAGAGTATTAACATTATGCATCAATTTACCTTTGATACAGCAGATCATGATTGGTGAAATGTATTAGTCTGCCTGCAGCTGTCAGCTATATGACAAATCAGTCATATACCTCTTGATACATATGAATAGTCTTCCAAAACATATGATATGAACATATGATAGCTGAGTGGGGGGGAAAAATGCTCTAGGCAAATCTACACTTGTTTCTTGCCAATATCTCAGTGGATTTTCCACTATGGCATTGACTGAGGCTAAATGAATGATTGAGCACAGGGGTATACAGTATATGAATGGCAAGTCTGAGGCAGACTGTAAAGGCAAGGAGGTTTGTAAAACAGAGTTAACGCGGTGTAAGGCCAAATTGCTCTACATGTCAAATATAGGGCATTATGCCTTATCTTTTATATCATTGCATTGTGTCCCATGTGATATAATTTTATATTCTTTCAATAGGAGGCTATGTGTTGTGTACTATTAATATACAGTACTGACTGTACAGAATCCCATAGGCTTGCAGAGCATTTCAACTAACCATGGCAAAAACATCTCTTCTGCATAAAATGTGACTGCCTGCTTAGGGGGAATAATGCAAGGGAAAGAGGGTATTCTTACATCAGCCTCCACCTCTGAGACGCAATTCAAAACATTCTATACAAAAATACAAATTCTAAAACAATCTACATGTTTTTTTAAAAGATGCTCACACTACTAAATGTACTGTATTTACACTGTCATTGGGACACCGTACCCCCCCCCCCCCCAGGTTAAACGCCTTTATAGCAGTCGTACACAAAGTCTGTAGTGGTGCCACAGCTAAACTGACAAGTCGTCAGGTTCCTTACTAAACAAGTTATTGTGCAATAAGCAGGGAAGA
This sequence comes from Protomyctophum parallelum, assembly GCF_964188405.1. NCBI lineage: Eukaryota > Metazoa > Chordata > Actinopteri > Myctophiformes > Myctophidae > Protomyctophum > Protomyctophum parallelum. The sequence goes on from NC_139698.1 coordinate 51,071,717, forward strand.
GTGCAGCAAAAAGTAGGGCTACTGCTAGGGGGCGTCAGACTGGTGAGAATGTGCATGTTGAATGAGTAACTAAATCAAGGGAAAGAAATCATTGATGACTTAATGCATCCCTGAGTGGGTTTATCATTCTAAGAAAAAAAGAAAACATGGTGTTGACAGCAATTGTATAGACAGCAAGATCCTGAGTGTTGATTTACTTTAATGGGTCCATTTTTACAGTTTCAATTAATTAACACTCACGATTTTGCTGTGTAAAAGAGTCAATTTTGGCCGTGTCTCAAGCAGGAGCCAGAGAGCTGGCTACCTGCTATACTGTGAAATGTAGGCGCCTTGTTTCTTCATATGAAACTTGCTTTTAGCAACAATACCTATCAGGCTTCTAGGAGGAAAATAAATCAGTAACATTACACAGAAAGCACAATTAAAAACAAAACAAGGTAAGAAATGTAATTTGAATAAATTAATAACTAACGATTTTGTTCCTGCTATTTTTAGGTCATTGAAACAGCATAAAAGGATAAAGAATTTGAATAAATTAACATGTACAAATTAAATATTAGTTTAAGTTATAGGCAACTTATAGATGTACTACCTTAATTTAAAAAAGGCAAGCAGATTCGCACAGGTTCTTTTCTGCTTATATGAACATACACGCAAAGAAATGAAACAGCACAAACACTAAGAAATCACATTTTCTGGAGTAAGTCTTCCTAGAAAAACAAAATACTGAGGAAATTACTTCATATATTGGCATTGAATGGAGGACATTCAAGGGAATGGACAGAACTGTTCTTGATATAACCATACAAATTAATTTTGCATACAGTGCATTCTGGTCAGTTGCATACCAGCTTTAAGCATTTGATAGGACCCTTAGTACAGTACAAGGATAAACAGACTCAAGTTTTCCTTTTGTTTCTTTGCTCATGTACAGTATGAGCTTCAAGCCAGGTCAAAATGGAATCTTCCTCAAATTTCAGTGCTTCCATCAATGCCAAAGTCAATTCAGAATACACCAGTGGAATTGTGTATAGCTTGTAGCCTTGCTGTCGCAGGAATGCATTACCAGTTGCCATCACTCCTGTGTCAGTTAGTATTAAGTTAAGCTAATCCTCATAGGCAATATGCTATGGAAGCTAAAAGCCAAAAACTTAAATTGGAATCAAGGAGTGAATGGATTTATATCATATTTTCTACTCAATGTCAGACGGAACAGAATGCACTGCAGAGGGTGACCAATGCACCAAGTAAACACAGCAGAGGGCATTGACAGACAGAACGACTCAAGATGAGTGGATTAGAGGCCTGTGGCGGAGCGTAGGGTTGGGAACCTTTAGGATTGTAACGATACTTAAACAAATGTAATTATTGTAACATTTTTGTTGTTTGAAGAGCTTTTGGCTGCTCTACCTTTTACTTTTGAAATATAAACATACACATCTGTGTAAAAGAGAAAAAATGTTAAACTCTAGTCTGACTTTTATGCTGTTTGAGTTAATCTATCAAGTTAACACTTCCATTTGAAATAAAATGAGCATGGTAGGAGTTTTTGTCGACTACATTCTATATATAGAAAAAATATAATGTGACATTAATGTTCAGTTAGATTAATAAACGATTAATTTAGAGCTACTAGGCTGCTGGAGGAGGACTGCAGCTGCCCTGTGCTGCTCGTATAGTCATGACACAGTGCATCAAGAGCTGTTTAATCGGCCTGATTTATATATTGAATTTGTTAAAGACAACTGTGTCTCCCGCAAAAGTCACCAATCTACGAACATGTAGTGTTGCATGTCATGCGCTTGTCTTCACCCTGCTTAACTGAAAAACTAGATATTTTTTCTGTTCAACACTTGAGTGCATTTTGCACTTCCCCTCTCACTGCAGGTGACCTTGAGTTGAGCTTGAGTCACTTACCCACAGCTAGATAGGCGCTAGTATTCATACTTTTAAAGAGCAGCGGAAAATTTGGGAATCGTCAGCGGGGACTGTTTAATGTAAATGTGGTGGGGTGGTTCTGGTTCTGGTTCCTCAATATTGGAACAGGTTCCTCAAAAGAAGCGTTTCCGGTTCCCAACCCTAGCGAAGCGTGGGCGCAACAGACACAAAGACCAGCAGATGAAGGGTGGGATGCCCGATGGCCCTGATAGCAGGTGTCTCCCGTCAAGGGTTGACAGTGCCGTCTGTGACCATGCTGAAGTTGTCCGCGACGAGCAGCAGAGCCTCTATGTTGGCGGCCGTCTCAGGGCTCTGCAGGGAGAGGAAGTCAGACACGTCCATGTTGGATAATCCATCACATGGAGGGGGAGGGTTGGCAACGGCACCTCCCATCTCCACCGGGTAAGTCTGAGTCGACGAGTTAGAAGAGGACGAGGAAGAGGGGGGCATTGCCGGTCCTGCCGCCTCACCCACTTTGGAGGAAGACGTGGGGAGGCAGTTGGAGGGCGACGAGGGGTCCACAGGGCGCTGTGGGGTTTCGGGGGTCGGCAGGGGCGGAGGAGGAGGGTCTGGAGGTTGTTGTTGCTGCTGCTGTTGCACTACCACTGGGGCCGCAGAGGCGGAGCTCTTTGAGCTCTTGTCCTTAGCGGAGTCCCTGCAGGCACAGTGACACTGGCAGGACTCCTCCTGTTTTATGATGATGACCGGTAAACTGAGACCGATCTGCTGCACGGAGCTTCCTGGGAATGCAGTTTGTCATCATTCCAAAAGACGAAGATGAAAATGTGTTAGTTAAAAAGAAAAAGCATAAGATGAAGCCTAGCCTAGTTCAAATGCAATACATTGACACTGCGTCATTAGTTCTACTGAATATCCATGCGACTGCAACAGGGTTTGAATAATAGCAATAGTCCAACTTGTATTACTCGCCACAATACAATTATAATAATGCAAAGTCACACAGTGACTGTGGTGAAAAGTGAACTGTTATATCTGTTTCTTTTCATAATTTAATAATGGTGTGTGTACGGACAGGAATTTAACGACTCAAAGTTACCCCTAGGTATAAATCTGGGCCACTGAAACCAATCCAAGTAAAGCTAAGTACTACCCTGTCAGTCAGGATGAATTGTAAATTCAACAACCTTTTGGCAGGAGGCCACATCAGAACGATTCATCTTACCTGGAGTTCCTCCCACTGGTATGGCCGTGGTGAAGAAAACCTTCTCTACTTTTGGAGCTCCTTTATGCGACTGTGAACAGACATTTAATAAACTGGGTCACCCTCCTTTATGCGACTGTGAACAGACATTTAATAAACTGGGTCACCCTCCTTTATGCGACTGTGAACAGACATTTAATAAACTGGGTCACCCTCCTTTATGAGACTGTGAACAGACATTTAATAAACTGGGTCACCACAGTCACAGAAACCAAACCCCATAAACCCTCAAATGTAAGGGCTGTTCACACCAAGCACGATAACGGATTCCAAGGGTTGACCGATTGCATCGCAGATGTCCTTCTGGTGGATTTTAATTGGCCGTCAGTGTTTCTATTGTTCATCAAATTGCTCTCAAAGTGATCCAAATGATATCGTTCACCAGCGTCGTTGTCAGTTGTGGTGTAGACTTAAAACGACATAGTTATCATTCTTGGTGTGAATGTTCCTTTAGTCAACTCTGATTAGGACAAATACAGTCTATTGTTAATTTCCTGCATTTCTAGCAACCCATAAACCGTAACCACTTAAACCTGATTCTTTGTAGACCCCCGTAGTAGTCCCGAGAGGTCTATCCTTGGCCCATTTCTTTTTTTCTCTACAACAAATATCTTAGCCGAAAATAGCCGATCTACAAGGTACCTGTACATCTGCTATTTTCACAGAATGTTCTGCTATTTATGATATGCCCAGAATAGGATAGGGTCCATGTGGTTAACCCATTCTGACCGGGCACCCATTTTGGTGTCAGCATCATGTTATGCTTTAGCTATTTAAAAATAGCAGATCTACAAGCTCATATCGCGCCACCGAGTGGCGCGATACGAGCTTGTAGGTCTGCTATTTTTTTTTAAATCGAAGAACGACTGACATTTTTAGAATCTGATCTCAGGTCAGAATGGGTTAATCAGACACAGTGTGTGTCCGGCGGAAACCTCGTGTGAATCTGATCTCAGATCAGAATGGGTTAAGGGTCAGAACAGGAGCACTATACTCACCACCTGATCAGGGTTCAGCTGGCTGTTGGCGGCACTGCTGAGGATCCATTGCAGGTTCTGGTCAGACATAACCAGGCTGGGCTGCAGCAGGTTCTGTGTGGGTGCAGCAATGGTAATGGTGGCGGGAGTGGGAGTCAGACCCGGGGCAGGGTTGGTGGCCAAAGGCACAGGGTGAGCCACAGCAGGCAGAGTATCCGTGGATGTGGCTACAACAGCAGTAACAGCAGCAGTGCCTGGCACCGCGCTTACCGGCCCCTCAGGAGCAGGAGCCGAGACCACAGGGGACGTGAGGGGGGCAGTCTGAGTGCTGGTGCCTGGCTGCAGGAACGTGGGCGTCAATGCCACGTAATGCTGCTGGGGGGTAGCCTGGGTTGGGACAGCCTGGACTGATGGCTGCTCAGGCAAATCTGGTGTTGTCTGAGAGCTGGCTAGGGCTGTAATGGGTACAAAGGCGGCTGGAGCCAGGGTGGAGGTGACCGCTTTGCTGTTGACGGCAGTAGTGGTGGAGGTCTGAGAAGCTGAGGAGGTCTGGCTGTGTTGGGATGCGGCTTCCAAGACTGGGGCGGTGTGGGGACAGCAGGCCGAGGAGGTTGAAGGAGTGAGGGAGAAGGAGAAGGAGAGTGATGAGCCATTGGTCACTGCATTGGTGGTCTCCAGGCTGAAGTGTTCAATGAAGCTCTCTGGTGGAGGAGAACAAGCTGCTGTCAGCAGGGAAACATCATATTCCATCTCTCGACTCAATATGACAGGGTTTGAAAAGCACTTGCCATTGGTAGGACCATCGTCTTGACTGATGCTGTTTTCTGGACTCTGGAACATAAGCTCAAAGATCTTCACAGGGGTCACATTGTTCAGGTCCAAATTCTGAGCCTGGAATACAATTATTGTTAACAACACAACAAAACCTTAGTAGCTTGATCATCAGAAACTAAAATAAAAATCTACAAGCACACAACGGGTCACAAGAACAGGGATGCTAGTGTTCAAGTGGGGGTTGTGTCCACCAAGGTGTTTTCCTCCCCTGAGCGCAGCATATGTTTTGAATAGTTTTCAACGTATTTACACTATGCTGGAAATGCCAGAAGCGTGACGAGGTACTGAGCATCAAATATGTGCTGCACATTCATGTCGCAGATCTCCAGGTGTGAAATGTGTTTTTCCTGAGATGCATTGTACAATGTGTTTTTTGTTTCCCCCTCCTTTAAATGTTTCTTGCTATTTTTATTTATGTTATACATAAAGTACTTTCGGAGTTCTCTCTGTGAAGATTCCTATACAAATACACGTGCATGTGTTATTACATATTATATGTAAATGTACTTACTAAACATTTTAGTGATTGAATATATCAGATCTACAAGCTGACAAATCAATTGTGAGATCTTAGATTTGGACGTTTCTGAAACATGATGAAAAGGGCTCACAATGCGTTGCGTTAGTGATCTTTGCAGAATGTTTGACCTAGAATAGGGATGCTAGGATTCATATGGTTAGTGGTTGGCTGTCAAGCTTCTACAAATAAATTCAGAAATCCTGCTCAAATATCAATTTGACAGCCATAAGACTTACATTATGGATGCTCTCTCGGAGCTCAGAGTCAGTGGAGATGAGGCTCAAGTCACTGAGGCACAGTGAGTGATTTGCGTCCTGTAATAAAAAACAAACAGGCCCAAATTAGTCGAGCCACATCTTGATTCTTTACAGACAATAGAAATCGGTCACAAAGCCTGATTGAGATGGAAAACAGAGCCATACATTTTCCAAACCAAATTAATGGCACCAATCAAGCACAATTCTCAGCTGATCAGAAATAAGCAAATCAGAAATACACAACATAAATTCCCCATATTTAACAGTTTCCGTGCTTTGAATGGATTACTCCAGGTTAATGTCGCTGCCATATCGGAGATACGCGACTTTTGTTTTATGTGTTTAATCCGCCGCAATGTAATAATTAAAAAGAAAATCCGTCTTCACGGCGGAGAAAGAGAGTCGATGCATCTGTTTTGAAGAGGAAACGGAAATCGTCACATGCTGTGGGCTGCTAGGGCTTCTGGGAATTTGAGGCCAATGTAAACGAATGGGGTTCAACGCCTCATGGAGGAGGGTCCTGTGCTGCGTCTTCCGGGTGTACCAAGATGGCGGGTGGTCCAGCCGTTCATAACAAACAGGGGAAGCTTTTTTCGCTCGATTTTCGCGGATTAAAAGCCCAAATAATTCAGCGTATGCTCTAAAGGTAATACAACAATCTCGGCAGTGAAGGGGGGTTGATTAAAAGTCTGATAAATCGTTTTCCGCAGTCAAACTGTTAATAGTGGGCTGGCCCTTTGTTTCTCTAGTTTAGTATCCCACGAGCATAGGGCATAGCAGTGGGTGTGGTTTCCAGGTTTCACTGAGAAATATTTTCACCAGCAAAGAAAATAAAAGTCTTTATCCAAGATAACATTTCTTAAAATCAGCCTATAGAAATCCATTTCTACAGCCTGTAGAGGCCTCTAAACCCCAGGTGCAGTTGAGCCGTTACTGTATGCAAAACACAGGGTCTGTGAAGACAGCAATCAGGGGGACAAATCTTCTGGTGAGTTGTGCGGGTGCTGTGACTCACTTCAGACAGCGGAGTGGTGAGGTGGACAGTAAGGCCCTTGTCATGGCCTCGGATGTGACTCTTCAGACTGTACTGGCTACTGAAATGCTTCTCACAACCATCACTTGGGCAGTTGAACGGCTTCTCGCCTATGGGGAGTGAGTGAGTGAGTGTGAGAGTGAGAGTGAGAGTGAGAGAGAGAGAGAGAGAGAGAGACAGACAATCAGTCGGAGAGAGCGGGTGAATGGTTAAGGCTCACCTTGAATCTGAGGCACAAAACCTCAGTCAATGTAGCCTACACTTTTGAACAAACTCAAAATCTCAGGCTAAAAAAAGGTATTGAAATGTATTTCATGTGAAAATAAAATGGATACATAGGATGTCAACTAGTTTTGTGACCAATTACTTCAAAGGGGAGATAAATAAACCATTAACATACCTGTGTGTGTCCTTACATGCGTTTTCAGATGATGGCTAGCAGCAAAAGCTTTGCCACAGCCATCGTGGTCACACCTGGGGGGTGTAAAACACCAATAGCATAAGAGACATGTAATCCGCAGTATGTAATGCAAGCAGAGAGACATTATCTACAGTTGTTATCATAGCATTATTAGATTTGGAAACAGCCTAAAATGCTGGATGGAGTATGCAAGTCTATGCACCGATACCATATCGTGTAGTTAACCCATTCTGACCGGGCACCCATTTTGGTGTCGGCATCATGTTATTCTTTAGCTATTTAAAAATAGCAGATCTACAAGCTCATATCGCGCCACCGAGTGGCGCGATACGAGCTTGTAGGTCTGCTATTTTTGAAAAAAATCGAAGAACGACTGACATTTTTAGAATCTGATCTCAGGTCAGAATGGGTTAATCAGACCAGTGTGTGTCCAGTGGAAACCTCGTATGAATCTGATCTCAGGTCAGAATGGGTTAAGTTCATCATGTGACGAAAGCTCATTTATGGCATACAGGCCAACAACGTGTGGTGCTAGTGGAGGGGTAGTGCTAGTGGGATTTTGGCACTATAATACATTTTAACCCATTCTGACCTGAGATCAGATTCATACGAGGTTTCCGCCGGACACACACTGGTCTGATTAACCCATTCTGACCTGAGATCAGATTCTAAAAATGTCAGTCGTTCTTCGATTTTTCAAAAAATAGCAGACCTACAAGCTCGTATCGCGCCACTCGGTGGCGCGATATGAGCTTGTAGATCTGCTATTTTTAAATAGCTAAAGCATAACATGATGCTGACACCAAAATGGGTGCCCGGTCAGAATGGGTTAATTGAACAAACAAGTTTTTGTTTTAACCAAAAAATATCACTTACTTTATATTTAACATACTCAACCATAGAAATTAGTCAAAATCTAAATGTATTTACACACAACAAACAACTTTGAATTAACTTGCGAATTACATCAATATGTAGAACAAGCCTATGCTGCTTTAGATGACAGACGTTAATATGTATCACCATAGCCTAGCAATATAAATTGTCCTAAATGGAATAGAATAGACTAATAGAGTAATAAAGTAATGAAACTGGGCCTTCAGCTCTACAACAGATGCACTCCTCTCCCTAGTGAGATATTAAAGACTCAGCATGAGCTTGGCATTGCTCACCGGAATGGCTTCTCTCCAGTGTGAGTGCGAATGTGCTTCCTCAGGTCGCTGAGGGTGGTAAAGTACTTGGTGCATCCCTCCGATTCACAGTTGAACGTCTTGCCCGTGTGAAGCCTCTGGTGTGCTTTCAGTCTGTGGGAGAGAAGTCCGCTTCGTTAAGCCACAGAGGGGAAGCCGTACAGAGAGAAAACCCCCTAAGAAGACTTCAGTTAGTTTTATGTTTTATATAATCTTTCACCGATATAGGGTTAGGGTTACAATAGCCTTTCTACATATGGAAGGAGGAGTTGCGTACACAAATAGACCCACGACCTTCGTTCCAAAATGTGGTGCACTTGGACAGGAGAGGAAAGCACTGTAGCATCGGTTGGCACTTGGCTGGCATTAGAAAGCACCCTGAAAGGGAGCCAATGACAAAGGCACTGCTCTATCAAGCTCCAGGCAGGACGTCGTGGCAACTGAACCAATACTGGCTCCCCAGGGACAATGCTACAGTTCACCTCACATCACCTCTGCTTGTGATGGCAGACATAAAATGACTCAATAGCACAAACTAAGAACAAGTTGACAACTAGCTGGTTACATTAAGGAAGCAATTGAATGGTTATTATTTATAATAAAATGGGTATTAGTTTTCGCATTCTGTGGTAAACACTGACAGCTCCCATGAGAATAGAGGCGAAGACAAATAATAAACCAAGCACATGATTCAGGACAAGCTGCAACCAGCTCAATCAAACAGTGTCTTATACTTTTAAGGTCCGTATGCTTGCAGACCTTAAACTACACATGCTTATCAGATCACATCTTATTAAAAAAAGACATAATCTACATTCATGGGCAGACAAGGGACATTTGACAGCACGTCAGAAGTAATTTAAATGACGTACAGCATATTTGGAAATGGCTCATTCTCTTACATAACACTTGACTGAACAACAACCGTTTGCTGCGTCAGCGCAGATCTAAAATAAATGTTTTTCATGAATCTCAATGTGCTACAGCACAATATAAAATCACACCTGTGTGAACCGAGTGGTGCAACTCATGGTGGTGCAACACATGCACACGTAGGTGAACACATACATAGGTGAACACATAGGTGTACACGGACATTGCTGGTTGTAGGAGTGGTTGCACCACTCAAAAAGGAAACATAGGAAGCGATTCATTGGATTGGAGAGCCGCCCTCAACTGTGCTCTTGCAATTTGCCTTTTAATGTGCCCATGTGTGTGTGTCTATAGTTTCATGATTACTGTGAGGTGCTGCTTGCCCCTTTCTTCTTGTTGAGTGGTGCAACCACTCCTATAGACAGCTATGTGTGTCCCTGGGTCAGAAATAGCGTTAGTTCACCACCAAGTGTCTCTCTCACACACACACACACACACACACACACACACACACACACACACACACACACACACACACACACACACACACACACACACACACACACACACACACACACACACACACACACACACACACACACACACACACACACACACACACACACACACACACACACACACACACACACAGGCTGTACCCTAGCCCTGTTTTTAGGACTCGAACATTTGCAGGAATTTCCGAGCGAACATCCGAACCATTTGGTTAATTGGTTCTAATTAATTAATTTCTCTGGGTGCTTTTAACCAGGCTGCAATTCATAAAAAGATCCTCCGGGGCGACGTTGCATACATTGACATAACAACGCGTCATCAGAGCGGAGGGAGGGGCGTCAGCTGCGACTCCGCGGCTCCACCCACCCCCCGGGGTAAGATTTGTGATTTGTGATTTGCTCTCGTTCACTGCAATGCAATTTGCGGCATTTTCAAAACAATATTGCGCAGAGTAGCGATTATCTAACGTATTTGCAATGCCATACGTTGAAAGATCTGTTGCCCGCGGACAAGGCACGTTACCTCCGCAAGTTAGATATTATCGGCATAGGTGTTTGCCGTATGTGATTAAGGATTGGAAAAAGTTGCATTGGCAGCCATAGAAAATTCTGCCCAGGGTAAAACACCGGATGTGATGTTTTTGGGCGTTCCTGTCTTGTTAAAAAACCGGCTGTGACGTTTTTGGGCGTTCCTGTCTTGTTTCGTGTCAGTGTATAGACTATCAGTGAAATAATGGTTAAGTTCATCAGGGGTTGGTGAGGGTTGCTACCGGGTTGGCCGACCGGGAAGGTGTGCATTTTGAGTCTTTACTTTTAATACACTATAATGACAACACGAGATATCCGTCTTGAACATGATCAGAGCGCAGCTCGTCTCCCCCTCTCTCTCTCTGCGCTGTGGACCCCATCGTCCAAGGGTGTGTGTGTGTGTGTGTGGGGGGGTATCTTAGCAACACTGAATGATCTGTCCCATTGGTCGTGTGCTCGTATCATGAGCCAATGGCTGCAGCTCTGAGCTTCCCAGACCCAGGTTCACAAATCACATCTCATCAACTCACAGCGAACTGACACTTGAGCGGTGAGCGCTCTTCTCCTTCTCGTGAAGAAAGCAGGACAGACTTGTCATCCCGCCGTCATTCATAGGCTACTGTATTTATTCCCCGACCAGACATTAAAATACCTACGGAACAACGTGCGTCCCGTATCAGTTCATTACGGGGCTCGTGACAGGCTGCAGACACTTGAGAGTTGGGACTAGCCGATAGCGCCGCTGCTCCTTCAGTTTCGTTGTTTACAAAATAAAGTTATTTTTTATTATTGGGATTTGATCATTGATGCAAATTCTAAACATATGGATGCAGCTGCAGAAGTTGTGTTGCTTAAAGGAATGCATAGTTGCGTTCTCGCCTCGACACGTCGATTGGCCAAATATGAGTCGTTTGGCATCCCTAAAATTTATGTGCACAGGGGATTTTGGAGAGGGACAGCACAACAAGGAGATAGACATAACTTCTGACAGGAATGCACTAGAAACTTACTTTTTTTTTTACATGCTCATATCACATTCTCGCCGAGATATATTTTCGAGTTTAATAAAAAAATATATATATATTTATTTTTATAAAAAAATTAAAATAAAGAAACCGAATGGTTCAAACTCATTAATTAAGATTCGAATGCCAACCCTAACGAGCGAACATTCAAACCTTGAATGTTTGGGGACAGCCTTAACACACACACACACACACACACACACACACACACACACACACACACACACACACACACACACACACACACACACACACACACACACACACACACACACACACACACACACACACACACACACACACACACACACACACACACACACACACACACGATGAGGGGTTGTACAGTACAGCACCACTCACTTCAGACAGGTCTGATTTTTTGTTTGTTTTAGTGTATTGTGCCTTTAATTTATACCTTTCTAGTTTGTCCCTTATGTGAAAACTTAAAAATTCAATAAAGAAATCTTATCACACAATATAACGAGGAAACCTAACCTGTAGAGTGTGTTGAAGGCCTTCTCGCAGCCATGCGAATCACACTCAAAGGGCTTCTCCTTGGTGTGAACACGCACGTGGATCTTGAGGCTGTACGAGGTGAGGAAGGCCTTACCACAGCCTTGCTGGTTGCACACAAACGTGTACTCGCCCCTGTGAGTCTTCTGGTGCGTCCGCAGATTGCCAGCCGTGCTGTACGTCCGCGTGCACCCCTCAAACATGCACTGGTAACGCTTCACCTGAGAGAAAGGAAGTTAAGGAACACAAAAGAAGAGGAAGATGTACAGTTATGAAGTGAGTGACTAACAATGGTGATGTATGTTCCAACAAACAAAAACAACTGCTAGCATCATGTAATGCTGCCATTTGAGGACGAGACATTCAGTTTCAGGATTGTTACATGCATATACAGTATAAAAGGGCATCGTTGTGAGGCTCTCTTCAGAGTGGGTTTAGCCACATATATCCAACATCACGCCAAGCATTGTATGCAGAACTTCACAAATCCTGGAAGAGGAGGGAGAACGTACATCCTGATTTAGCTAATTAATAACCCATTCTGACCGGGCACCCATTTTGGTGTCAGCATCATGTTATGCTTTAGCTATTGAAAAATAGCAGATCTACAAGCTCATATCGCGCCACCGAGTGGCGCGATACGAGCTTGTAGGTCTGCTATTTTTTGAAAAATCGAAGAACGACTGACAATTTTAGAATCTGATCTCAGGTCAGAATGGGTTCATCAGACCAGTGTGTGTCCAGTGGAAACCTCGTTATGAATCTGATCTCAGGTCAGAATGGGTTAATAAGGGGGCCTGGCAACATGTGGAAGCCACAACCACTGAGTCAGTGTGACCTTCCGTGGAGGAACAAACTTGGTGACTCACCACCCGTCAGCACACGGAGCAGTGACAGCAGTGACTTTACCACCCCTCGCCTGTGCAAGGCATCCAGTCAATTTGGTTTCATAGTGCCCAGCTCGACTGCAGTGAGGCAGTCTCCTCCTATGTTCACATACAAAGGCCTTAACCCATTCTGACCTGAGATCAGATTCATACGAGGTTTTCCACTGGACACACACTGGTCTGATGAACCCATTCTGACCTGAGATCAGATTCTAGAAATGTCAGTCGCTCTTCGATTTTTCAAAAATAGCAGACCTACAAGCTCGTATCGCGCCACTCGGTGGCGCGATATGAGCTTGTAGATCTGCTATTTTTAAATAACTAAAGCATAACATGATGCTGACACCAAAATGGGTGCCCGTTCAGAATGGGTTAAGGCCCTGAGGCCACAGGAATAAAAGCAGCCTCCTCTCTTCTCAGAAAAAATGCATGCTTGCATTGTAAGAGCACAAAGCCAGGGAGGTGGAAGCTCCGGATAGAGCTCTGTGCTGCACAAAAAAAACAACCCACCAACCGCTGAAAAAGCTAAATCAGAGGTTACTGACAAATTACGTACTTGACAGTAACCAATGCAAAACATGTTCTCTTGTGATGTCGATCATGTCGTATTGTCTTGACAATGACATATATAAAGAGACGTAGCGTTGCAGAACGAGCATCTGAAACATGATTTGATGATGATTTTGTCATTGTTGTGGTGGCATACTCAATGACAATAATAATAACAAACAACAATAACCCATTTAGACCCGACTCTAAAAATGCCTTCTAAATCCTAACAGTTTTCGGAAAAACCTATGTTGCTAGCTAATATATGTGTGTGTGTGTGTGTGTGTGTGTGTGTGTGTGTGTGTGTGTGTGTGTGTGTGTGTGTGTGTGTGTGTGTGCGCGCGCGCATATAAAATGACACTGATGATTGCTTTCCTGGATTTAATCGGGTAATTCAAGTTCTACTTCACCACTTTTGTAACCAGATCTTATTTTAATGACGTTTGGGAGACAAAAAAACACTTTCCTGGGGTTTTTATGTGGGAAATATGAGTTTTCAGATATTTTAATATTTCAAAGTGTCTGTGATGATGTCACAGACAGTGGTCTCACTTCCTTCCTGGACTACATCTAGGAGCAGAACCCGGGAGCAGTATGGGTTGGCGCCCCCAGGCTGTGTCTTCCATGAGGAAGAAGCCCAAAAAACCCATGGTGAGGCCTTTAGGAGGGCCATTCAAGCCTCAAGCGGAGCCTGCGGCACCACCAAGGGCAAGGTGGAGCCTGCGGAACCGTTGCGGCTCGAGAATCCACCATTCCTGAATGAAGTGCCTGGTGCTGGGAGTCTGGTGCAACGCACAGGGCCTGACCTGGTGAGAGCAGGAGTGGACCTGGTGAGACGTAGGAGGGGCCCGGACAGGAGTCAACCCACAGAGCCTAGTCCTTCCACGCGCCAGAATGGTACCTCCCAGTCCCGGCAGAGTAGTTCAGGAGGAACGGATTGTGTGTCCCTGGTTTTTCCCTAATGGGACTGATCGAGGGTAGCTACGTACTGGGATGTAAGTCGGGACTTTATCACCCTGGCTGGGTCACCTGAGTGAGGGGTATGATGTTGGGACAACTTGGGAGACCCGAAACCCCGATGACCTTGGGATACATCACTGAGGATACGTCCCAGGTGCATCCATGTATGTATGTATTATTATTGTTTTGGAAAAATAAAGTTAGAAAATTCATGAAATTCGTCCCCTGTATCTCCATTTACCCTTCCATACTTGCCCCACCAGAATGCATTGCAAGCTACCGAGTTCGAACAACAGAGATTGTCAGCACTATAAACTGAAGCATATGATTAGATTAACAGCTACCGTTAGGGTTGGAAAGGATAGTAAAATGAGGCCCATGTCAGATTTCGGAATTCCCTATTAATAACGGTGTTATTCAATAGTACACTTAGTAGACTTATTTAATACATTTTACCCATAACACCCAGTATGTCAACGTTAATTTGTTATTTGATCACATCACAGATATACAAGCAGCCCGCTTTACATGTCATGTTGTCATGCACACTATGCTGTTTTGCCCAACATGCTTTTCCAAGGCGTTTTTTAACCCATTCTGAGCGGGCACCCATTTTGGTGTCAGCATCATGTTATGCTTTAGCTATTTTTTGAAAAATCGAAGAACGACTGACATTTTTAGAATCTGATCTCAGGTCAGAATGGGTTCATCAGACCAGTGTGTGTCCGGCGGAAACCCTGTATGAATCTGATCTCAGGTCAGAATGGGTTAAGCAGCTGTGCCTGCTGTGACGCGTCTAGGTGCGATCTCTCCCTACAGGTTATATTATACGTTAGGCTCTGTCCATAATCCATTTGTTTTTCTGCATGTTGTCTGAAAGTGTACAGATGCTAAACTATACGTATCAATAAAGGTGAAATCCTGCAAGAAACTGTTGGGGCAGAAGTGATCCCCTGCTAAATGGACACAGCCAACGGAACAGCAAAGAATAAAGAAGGTAGAAGGGAGAAGAAGAGAGATTCACATCACTTCCTCTACAGTCGGTAAAGAATCGGCATCACGTTGCATGGCACTGGGCATGCAATGCCCCTTGCTGCCCTGAACATATGTATGTACGTACATAAATAACCGTTCTGAGTATAAATAAAAGCCTGTAGAAACCTGTAGTTGCTGCGACAGACATTCCTTTCACTGTTAACATCTATGATGGGAAAAATGTATGGCAAGTCTTATTATTCAGGTTCACACAGAGTGAAATGAGCAGCAATGCCCCCAAGGTTAAGAACAGCTCTTATATATGAATGTGTGAATAAGGAGCATAGTAAGACTGCTCTGGAAAGTGTCCAACAGAAAATAATGTACATTTGGCATGAAGATATTTTCTATTTAGAGTTTAGACAGCTCAAATCGGTAGTCTGCCTGAGAATATGCAACATATAAAATGTCAAAAGATTTTGCCTAGATGGGGCGGCAAAGAGAAAGCATTTCAAAGCAATACAATAATGTCTGCACGTGGGTGACAATGAGGGAACAGCAGTGGATGTCTCAACAATTACTCAGTAATATTACACCTTTGGCTTTGAGTATGTCCTAGTTTTCCTTTTTCTTTTGATTCAAAGTTGGACACAAAAATCCCCTTCAATAGTGAGATAGTGCAGGTGCATCATCATGATATAACAAGGAGGACTGGATGCCTTGAAATCCAACAGAGCA
The DNA here is from genome assembly GCF_964188405.1 of Protomyctophum parallelum. NCBI lineage: Eukaryota > Metazoa > Chordata > Actinopteri > Myctophiformes > Myctophidae > Protomyctophum > Protomyctophum parallelum. Next base: position 51,087,672 of record NC_139698.1, read on the forward strand.
CTAAAGCCTAATTGATACATAGTTGCGTTCACTGAAAAGAGCACATCAACAATGCCATTGGCTGACAACATGGTGACAACAGGGCAACATGGACAACAACCAGGAACTGTACTCTAAGCTGCACCATGTTTGGCTTGGCAAGGACGTAATGAGCTACAGTATAGCTACCGGTAGTTTTGGATTGGGAAGCCCTTGTGGCTGAGGTGACTGTCTGTTACTACTAGCAGCAGTAGTTTGCATTTTACAAGGAAATACGCAAATCTGAGTAGTAGCACCCTCTAGAGCTGGCAACTACTGAATACAATGCAACTCTTTGATCAGTATGTTGAGAAGCTGTCTGGCCAAGAACTAGCCATTTGATTAAACCCATCAATTAGTATTTAGTTTAGCATGAGACACACAATTATAATTAGCATTCTATTAGCATTGTGTCAATGGACAAACTTCAAGGGAAGTGATGCATAAACAATAGCAGCGGGCGTATGCAAATGAAACTTTTAGTTCACGTTCAAGTTCGCTCTTCACCTGTGCTTTCTGTTTATCGTTTACCCATAAGATCTATTTTAAATACTAAATAAACAAGATGTCTTCTTCAGTAAATGGAACTATGCCTAATTGGCAAACGATATAGTAACTGTATCGAAATATCAATTTTAATTTAAATAAAAATCACACCCATGTGAAGTGAGGGGCGCTCTTATGATGGTACATCATCATGACGTAAAATAGACACTATGCCTATTTGCTAAGACACTATGACGTAACATTCTCCATGCATTGTCATTTGTCAATAGGAATTTAATGTTTGAATAGGACAAAGGTTGTGAAGAACATACCACTAAAAGCTGGATATAGGAATGGCTAGCCCCTCTCAAAAATCAAAGTATATCAATATGTAAACAGCAAATATCGTATCGTATAGTTTTGCAATGGAAATAATCGGTATCGAATCGTTTTGCAATGGAAATAATCAATTTAATCAATACCAAGTACTTGTGCATTGTATTTTGCAATTTTAAGAAAAAAGGAAAAGATGGGTTTAATTACTTTTCCATTCCATATATAGCTACACTTGGTCTATCGAAAGATCTGTGTATTCTCTGTGTTCATGTCAAGGCATGGGTTCATATTTGGGTTCCATATTTGCCAGAGAATCATTGTGTTTACTTTATATCCATAATAATAAATCTTTCCCTTAAAAAACCTGCACTATCCACAAGTTTCACACATAGCGGTATTTAATGTATTTGCTAAATAGTTACTGTATTGATTTCAAATCATGGAATTGTATCGCATCGCCATAATGAACCAATATCGTCCATGTATCGTATCGTCAACCATGTGTATCATAGCGCTGTTAAAATGTATTGTCACACCCCTAATGCTACACTATAGTCTTACTCTTTTCATAATGTTTGGAAAACCAATATGCCATAGAAAAGCTTCCTTTGTGATACAAGCTCTCACAAAAATGCATATCTATTAACAAGCTAAGCCCAGAACAAACAGTCATGTCAGGCTGGTGGCTAAAGGCCACAAGATTGAAGATAGTGGTAGTGTGGCTGGCACTTCTTTCAACCCTGTAGTGTATCACAACACAGCCAAACACATACGGTAACGGTACTGTAAAAATTAAGTTCATTCAGGCCTCACCTCTCTCTGCTTGGTCTCTGGGCACTCAGAGTGTAGGGTGAGTGTGGCCCCCTCGATGTTGCGTGGCATAGGGGTGGAGCCTGGGTTGATTATGAACTGGATCTGGTCTGCAGAGATGGTGTGGTGCACATAACCCTGTGACATGCCGTCTGGATCGGCCATGAAGCCATCGTCGTCATCTCCGTCACCCTCCCCCTCGGTCAGGAAGTTGATCCCGTCTTCATCCCCTCCGCAGTGGATGTCCTCCTCACCCTCCTCGTCCAGCCGGATGGGGTCCTGTTCGATGAGCACTGTGGTGCGGTCGTACACACGGCCGGACGACGAGGGCTCTGCGATTAGGTCATCGTCCTCCGCGTCGTGCCCCAGCCCGTCCACCTCCACCTCAAAGTACATGGGCGCCTCCGTACGAGGGCCATTCTCGCTCATGGTCCCGGCCACCTCTCGGGTGCAGAGGCTGGCGCACTCACTCAATATCTACCTTTAACAGTAGAGGTGCACACGATCAAGTCATAAGACAGTAACAAAACGGTTTTAAAAGTTGATCACCTGATTATATTATTCTCTGACTCTGATCTCTCTCATAAGATTTTGGCACAGCATGACGGCCCATTATTGAGAACTAAAAGAGAAATAAGCCATCATGTGAGCGCATGAGCAGAAAGATGTTTGACTGGCTATTATAGTGATAACATGAAAGGCTGAGTCAAATGCAACAAAACTGGTATTATGATAACTTACAGCAATTCATCAAACTAGGGATCATGCACTAGATTTAAAATTAGTCCGAGATTAATTGCATGGTCATATCGATCGATACCGATCAATATCATTACAAACAAGTTTTCAGTAGGGTTTACCACACACCTGACTTGTTAGTCATTGTGCTTCTGGGTGCAGATGCAGATTTCTAAAATACAGTGAGCACATTTCTTATTACGTGATGTATTAGGCCTACTGAATGCACGATTGTGCATATTATATCAAACAACTTAAAAATAGTAAAGACAAACTTATTGCTTGTAGCTTGTATTTGTTCTACAGGTAGACCCCCTTACGTCATGCTTAATGTAATTGACAGTGTTTTTACCGTTTATGTTAATATACCGTGTGGATTTTCTTCTACTTGTCAGGTTATCGCCATGCTACCTCGGTGCCATAAAAATGTGTTCAACTATTTCACTGCCTTTCTCATTTGATTCAGCCACTGACTGAATCTGCAACATTTGATCATCACAAAAGGCTTTTTCTGCTTCACATTCAAACCTAAATGCATGTGGGCCTTATACAATTGCAGTAAGTGGGTCTGATTCTGATCTAAGCAACATTTGTTTTGATTATTATTATTTTTTACAGATGAGAGAAGGGGAGAGGTGTTTTGTGCTTAAGTTGCTTTTTATGCTGTTTTTGTGTTTGAGAGACATTTACACCCTGGTGGACTACAATAAAGAATATTATCTTCTACTCATCAACGTTATGTATAGCAAAAGTCCTGCTTAAACCCTTATTTAAGAACCTGGTGATGAGCAGTAATCTTGCCGTTTGCTGACAGATGGTCCCTGCACAACATTAATTTTGGACCCAAACGGACCCTGACCTATTTGTAACCCTGAGAGTCAGTGTTCTAATGCCAAATGGATACAAATTGACCCGTAATAAGGGTCCGACTCCGAGCTGAGGTTAAACTAACACCATCATATCTCTAGAACTTTCTCCTTTCATTGACAGCCAGTCACGCGACTGCATGTTGGTTGCTACTAGCTGGAAACACAGTCGCTCGTCAGTTTTGCTAGTGGTACACAGTACACACACAAAAACATATTTTCACTTGAACCCAATTTAAAATAAAGCAGTTTAATTGTTTGTTTTTATTGGCCGAGCGAGACTTGACTTTAATGACTTTCATTGACTCACTCATGTCAAAATTGTCAACATTAAATTATGTATCATCTACTGATAATATTCGGGTTGGGAAAATACCAAGTATGGTTTACCGAAGACAATTCCATAGTATATAAATATAAATTGTAAACGTTGCATATTGAAATAGTTAATGTGCTAATAATGTTAGCATCACCCCCAGGTTAAACTAACTGCTAAGGCAAATATCAGAGGGGGAATGTCTCTGTTCTTTCGACCAAACGCCTGACGTTATAGCATGCATAGTATGGTGTATTACAATGTCATTAAAGTATACATGTTGTATTCACACTGTCTGTGGACCCCCTCCTCCCCGGCCGGTCAAATGAACGTTAGCTAGCAGCTAGCTCCGTTTGACAACACTGGGCTGGCGTCTTCATAACATACACATACACATAGCTGTGCTAACCTGCTAGCCTATGATGTTAGCTGCTTTACTGTCGACGGATGAAAGCTTCATCTTCCTCTCATTGGAGCGAAATAAAGTTTCATTTGGCCAACTAACCAGGCGCGGGACGTCGCTAAAGCCGAGCAAGTGAACTGAAAGAGGATGACATTGTGATATTTACCCGTGTAGATGAATTATTCCTTATCTTTATGGTTTTGGTTGCTTAGCACTTTCTGCTTCCCATCCCCTCCCTTTGGACACCATGATATTAATCTCGCGCTAGCCAGGCCCCCTGCTAACGCGAGATTATCCTGGGTCAGTGTCAGTGACGTTTGTGGGGGAAATGCCCACAAAATGAAAATACCGCTTTTGTTTATTTTATGCACAGTAAAATACCAATTAACCCGGAATTAATTGTAAATTGAATAAGAATACAATAAAACTAGAACATTTGCAGTGGTCTCCCTACTCTCCCATTGATACCCTAGTGTTGTTGGGTAGGAGTCAGACACTTGACAAGTAGTACTGCCTGAAGCTCATACACAATATCCCCAGTGGCTAAGTGGGGCTGGCCCAGCTGGCTCTTGGATATATGCTATATCATAACATAACTCAGTGTACAAACACAAATTGTTAACTTTGGAACCATTTACACGCAAGCAATATTTAAAGGCCAGACTGAACCAATGCAACTATAGTTGCAACAAAACAGTTTTAAGTCCACACAAATGCAACTCCTTGCAACAACTGCCATTATTGGGGATAATGGTTGCAAGTAGTTCCAAGTAGTTGCATGTTGGTGCAAGGAGTGTTGTGGAATTTCTATTAATAATCCATAACAGGAGTTGCATTGGGGTGGACTGCAGGCCCGGCACCAGGATGAAATGGCAGAGGGGGCAATCGGGGGCAAGTATTGGACATGAAGACAATGCGCCACATTTGCATATCTACAAAATCGTCATGCTGTTTTTAAACAGCTGTCATGCTGTTTTTACTTATTCATTGTATCATGCAAGTAGTTTACTAGATAACAGACAGAATGTTATAACTGCATATTAATTCCGTTACATGGTCACATAAATCCACATCTCTATTTGTTTTAGATGCCAATGGTTTGAAAAACATGCTTTAAACAATGAGACACTGCTTCTGTTTTCAGCATTTTTATATATATAAAAAGAACAATCAGCTGCTGGGTGACTTGAAACATCAAAATACAAATTATCTCTCTTTTTTTTAAATAAACGTTAATATATACATTAAAAATAACCAGCTCCCCACAGCTGCTCTGTGATATACAATAAAAGCTGTACAGCTCACAAACATTGCTGTAAAACATATTTAAATCAAATAAGACAATCAATCATACAATCTTATCAGTGGTGTAGTCTAACTGAAATACAGGCATATGCCCTCTAGACTTTTATGTACAACAGTGAGTGCCATCAGTAGAAGAAAGACGGAAACACACAGGAAAGGAAAGGTGTGCAGGACAGGTGTCAAGGACAGATGAAAAGTTACGTGAAACGTTGGCAATTTTCAACCTAAATCCCATTGTTCCGATGTGAGGAGATCAATAATGTAGTATGGCAAAAATAAAATAGCCTATGTCTTCTGTGTATGTCTTTGCAACATAATAACAAAACAATGACCTTAAACACAGCGTTTCACATTATGGACGTTACGATGACATGAGATTACAGCTTTCACATCATCGTTTCAGCATTTCAGAGAAATACACATAAGACAGGGTGTGTTTTGAAACAATACATTATTGATCTCACATCAGAACTATGGGATTTAGGTTGAACATCGGCTACGCTTTTCTTTATACTATTTGGGTTAGTCTGATTTATACTATGTCATATAACAGTGTTGCTAGGGACACCATCGTACAATGGAGTATAAATTAAGCTTCATGTATGGCTGCAATTCATGTGCTATATTTGTTATAAAAGTTGTCACCGACCATGCCTCAGTCAGCATCGATGCAACTTCCTCCTGTTTTGACTTGACTACACCACTGGCCTATACAAAGACCCATCTAGGAATATAGAGGAAATCATTACAATGTACTGTATTTCAAATACTGAGCTTTACATGGCAATTCTATTTACGTGTACACTATTCTTCATGGTGGGAGGGAGCCTACGCTTGGATTAGGAGAGATCCTGAATCAAGAAGTGATGAAAGAACTCCTGTGTTTTCCTCTTCTCCGCCAGGTCCTGCTTTGTAGGGGACCTCAGGAGCAAGGCAGCAAAAATGGTGGCTATGCAGAAGGAGAAAATACAAATGTTGATAAAAAAAAAAAGCAATCATCTTTATTCCTCAGAACATGCTGCTTGTTATGCTGGTGGTGGCAGCAATTAGATAGCGGGGGTCTTCATTGAATTATTACAAAGCTAATTCATGTAAGCAACTAACCTGACATGAAACATGTCAGTATTCCTGATTATATGGGTGGATTATATTATGTGATCAGACATGAAAATAATGAACCATAAATCAAGACATGAAACTGATATTATGATGAACTAAAGGATTTAAAATGGCACATTTCATGGGATGTCATCTTATTTGTCACTGATTTCATTTGTCACCAATTAAAATTTCTCTTTCCTTACTGGATTGGAGAAAAAAAAAAACCAGCATGGCGGTATGGCACCGAATGGCAGAACAAAGTCAAAACAATCCATTTCTTACCCAAAATGTTGATGTCGAGTCGATTGAATGCAGCATTTTTCAACAGCTCACGGAGAAAGGCAGCTAAATAGTTGAACACATTTTTATGGCACCGAGGTAGCATGGCGATAACCTGACAAGTAGAAGAAAATCCACCCGGTGTATTAACATAAACGGTCTATTAAAAGATCAACTTTGTCATTAAAAACACACTGTAAATGACATTAAGCATGATGTATGATTTGTTAACCCATTCTGACCGGGCACCAATTTTGGTGTCAGCATCATGTTATGCTTTAGCTATTTAAAAATAGCAGATCTACAAGCTCATATCGCGCCACCGAGTGGCGTGATACGAGCTTGTCGGTCTGCTATTTTTGAAAAATCGAAGAGCGACTGACATTTTTAGAATCTGATCTCAGGTCAGAATGGGTTCATCAGACCCAGTGTTTGTCCGGCGGAAACCTCGTATGAATCTGATCTCAGGTCAGAATGGGTTAAGGGCTCCTTTCTGACTGACCTTCTTACACTGACTGGCGTTGGAGCAGCACTCTAGGCACTGCTGGTAGAGGGAGTAGGGCACAACAGGCTCTGGGAGGGCGTCTAGGAGAAGAAGCAAGGCCTCTGCCACTGAGTGGTTACTGCCAGCTGGTAGTTAATGCATAGTCAAGGGAATATCCTTCCGTCAGAACCTGGATCTGCATCTGCCCATTACCCAACCACCGTTACCATTGTTGTTATTAGAGAGCTGTAACTTCAACGTCACACCGCAGAACTCCACCCCCAGCTCAGCATTACCTAAATGTTTATGTCCCCAAAATGTAACCTACAGATATTCAAAGCTTAATGAGGCATAAATGAGTCTATGGACTTTGATGTATGTTTAGAGCACTTTAGAGCCAGCCACGTCTATGGACTTGTCTTAAATGTTTGTTTAGAGTTGTTGTAACTTATGACATAACTTGTTTGCAAGCCAAGTATATGGACTTGAATGTTTTTATAGGCAGTCCTGCACATAACTGGTACGCCAGTGCACAAAATGTTTTCTGCAAGGCGCATTTGCGCACCAACAGCTGAGACAGTTATGTAGAGAATCCCGACGGGCACTCGAAAGGCACTCAAATGAGATAACCTCCTGTAAGTAGACTTAGAAATAAAACTAGTGATGACTATTATTTTAAAGAGGAAGTCAGAGCACAGGAAGTCTGTTTCAGTTGTAAACAAGCTACCATGACACTTGAAGCTGAAAGAGAAAGTTACAGTGCTCCTCCTGTGAAAGTGCTAGTCACGACCATATTTACAAAATGAAAATGTCACTTGAACACTGGAATTACTTCAACGTGGAACCTGCAGCAGTAGTATTATCTGTGTTGGACGTTTGTTGTTGTCTCAGTAGTTGAGCTGCTAACAAACGTCCTCATGCTGCTGAACGACCTCCTGCTACAAATACACTGTCTGTGATTCTGTGTAGATTTGCATCTTTGTATCTTTTGCATCCGTCTGTGTGGGAAGCATAACATTGTGGCAGAGTAGAAATGTCCGTAACCCCCCCCCCCCCTGCTGTGCGCACCAACTTGTGTGTCCAAGTGCTCCTTTGAACTAGCCCAAAATAATTATGTGATTATGTGCACCCCTGTGTATACTATGGCAAACGTAAGACCTCATGTGGCCGATATAAATACAGTGGGCGCCCCTCACACAGTATGATTTATTTTCCCCACTACACCAAATCTCTCTGTCCATTTTCGCCCAATGTTCTCCTATGACCCAGAAAGAATAGGGACAAAATGGTACATGTGGATAAAATAGGCCTATCTCATCCAGATGTTTGGTTATTATAGTGAAAGTGTTAAAAGGATACGGAGAGAATCTGGCATGCCTGTATCAAGGCAATCCCTTATTTCCTGAAATTCACTGCGGAGCCCAGGTTGCTGAAAGAGGTCCTCCTGTGAGAAAATACAAAATTAATTACAATACAAAGAAACAAAATTATAAAACTTTCTCAGCACGTTTACTCTGAGAACAACAGTAGATGAATCTAACCAGCTAATGCAGCACTATTATAGTTGACTGACCTGATTGCCCTTCAGCTTTGAGCCTCAGAAAAACTTAACTGGACGTACATAGTATTTCAAATACAGTACATATTATTCTTTTTTCAGGGCTCTTTACATTAACATTAAGTTACTTAATTAGCAAGAACCCAGAAGCTACACAAAGTCAGTCAAGCCCTCAAGCCAAACTCTTTCTGCATTCACCAGTTTCTTAATAGCTGCGAGAAACTAGAAGAAAGCTTCCAAACATTCCAACTTTTCCCTCTGCAGGGTTGCTGTGGACAGCAGAGAGCTTAGTTTATCTGTCCTTGTAAGAAAGGCGCACATAGCTGGGAGGAGGCCAAAGGTTAAACCATTCACTCAGAATTTTGAAAGGGTATGAAACTGCCCAGAAACAAAAGTCCAGACGGGTATTGGACATTCTTTGATACAATTCAATATGAAGAGGCTTCACTGTGTAATGTCCTGACCTGTTTGATGGCATTACGGAATAAATGATCCACCATCATCCAGATTTCTTTAGGAATGTCTAGCGGCTTTTCAGGGACCGTGCTCTCGTCTACTGACGTTTCACTCTGTTGAGGATATAAACAGAACAAATGCAACAAATTGCAGTTAAGTCAAAGAGATTCCATATTTTACAACAGGTAGTTCCAACGAAGCAATCTGATTGGTTGAAATAGCCACCTAACCGTGCTTCAAACTAGCATTACCGCACACCTAATCAAAATATAAAACCCAGCTGGGCTGATGAGACAGTCTCGCAGAGCAGACGGCTAGTGGCTAGGCTAGATGTTTGCATGAGAAGTTTGCGGACGTAGTAGCTAAATCTGGCATTAGAAATTTGGATTGAATATTTTAAATACGAGATTGAGGTCAAGTGCCTTTGATTATAATCAAAGGCTAGAAGAAACTCAGGTGTGTTGGTGAATAGTAATTTTTGCATTAGTTTGTTGACAAATTGGTTTTAACTTGCAATTTATTAAAAAACTCTTGATACGTTACGTGAGACCAGTCTGTGCCCTGGCTGAAAGAAGCTATTTTACGGATATACAATTATAGTTTTAATGGTCACAGGGTTTATTTTTTCCCTGGGAAGTAGGCCAATAATCAGTCCAGTTTAATATTAAACATGTCATTCGGTATTCATTTAGATGTTCTAAGTTATTTAACCCATTCTGAACGGGAACCCATTTTGGTGTTAGCATCATGTTATGCTTTAGCTATTGAAAAATAGCAGATCTACAAGCTCATAGCGCGCCACCGAGTGGCGCGCTACGAGCTTGTAGGTCTGCTATTTTTGAAAAATCGAAGAACGACTGACATTTTTAGAATCTGATCTCAGGTCAGAATGGGTTAATCAGACCAGTGTGTGTCCAGTGGAAACCTCGTATGAATCTGATCTCAGGTCAGAATGGGTTAATTGGGTGTGCGGTGTGCTATGGGACCTGGATATCGGATAATGCTGGCCCAAAAAAATGAAAAAATAAATGTGGATGGGGCGGGAGGGAGGGAGTCACTGATATGGAAATGGTAAGTAATTGTTTGTTGCTCTGATGTGTAGTTCTTTAATTTGTGGCAGTTGCCAGTTTTATACCATTTACGAAGCTCTCAAATAATGATCAGTATCCATGAAGGCAGCCATTACACAGTCTTGCATTGAGAGACCACATTTTGGCGCACGTTCGGAAGACATTTTTTGTAATGCAAATTGCTCTATGGGCTGCCCTTTCGCTTCCCTTTGGCCAAAGGGTGCTACAATAGCTTGGCAACAAGCTGTGGAAAGTGTTCCAATACACATTTCAATCCTTGGGGAACATTAACAAAAAGCAGCGTTCAGTTTGATTCAGCAGATTTCAATACACACAATTAGCAGAAATAGAGATAATACAAAACTTTACCATTAGCATGGTCAATTTCCCATAACAGCATTGGCTGGGTTTCCCGAACACATTGAGTGTAAGACTTGTAGTGACACACATGCTCAGATGCCCTCTAGGCCTCACACAGAAGCCTGTGAACATAGACATTCCGTGCATACAGTAAATGTGCATGTGGTAGGCTTCAGGCCTGGTATGGTAGGCCTCAGGTCTACCGTTCTGAAATTTAATTTAATAATAGTTGGACTGCTGGCAGTAGGCTCTCTTTACTCTAAAAAAAAGAAGAAAAAAAGATGTGTGCAGCCTAGAGGGCATCTGCGCATGTGCAGCACTACAAGTCTTACACTAAATGCGTTCGGGGAAACCCAGCCATTATCACAAAGTGGCATTCCTTGCTGAATTGTCCTTGCTGGTTGTACAGTATACAACAACAAGACATTTGTATTACGCATTTTTGAAAGACCCATTTGGCCACTTTAGCTTCCTCAGCATTAAGCAGTTCCTCATCACGTGCTACTGTACATGAACACTGGATGTTAAACTAATCAATTTAGTTGATTGTAAAACAGAAAATAATAGCATACAAGCTAAATCAGCCTTTTTTGTGAAACACCATTGTACGACAAGGTATAAACAAGGGCTAATAAAAAAACAGTATCCAAAAACTGCAATTCTCGATTAATCCAAAAAGTAATAGATTGAATAATCTTTAAGAAAATAATCAGTACTTAGTAGCCCTAGCAAGAACCCCGGGGCTGAAAGAGAGGCATTTTCAAGGTGTTTCTGCTCTTTGCACCTGGCGGGAGCACTAACCAGTTCACGGACGGTCTCCCGAGGCATGTCCTGGATGGGCTCCTTCAGCTGGCACAGCGTGTGGATGGAGCTGCCGAAGCAACTGGACAGGTAGTTGCCGGACACGGAGATGAAGTAGTCCTTCCCCCTCTCCAAGTGGAGCACTAGGATGTCCTCGATCTCCTGCCGGCCCGAGTTGAGGTCGGGGGCCGTCGAACGGTTGACGAACACCTCCAGGTCGATGTCCACGCGACCACCTGGGTGTTGAGAGAGAGAGAGAGAGAGACAGGGAGAGACAGAGCAAAAGAGATATAATGTAACTATGTAAGATAAATGGGATATGGCCGTGTAAACACACTTGAGGTTACACTGTACTTTGCTGAAACATTGTCAAAGTGATTGAAAACATACACTTCATCGCTGTCTGGAAGAAACATTGTACAGTATGTCAAAACAGATTATTTTGGGGAAATAGAAAAAAATAACCTGTGTTCCCAGTAGATCCTGTGTAGTTACGTATTATTTAGTCTCAACCCAATCAATCAATCAATCAATCAATCGGTTAAATATGTATAAAACCAACAGATAAACCTAACCACTTTCACTTGCATTTTTAAAATGCATACAAAATAGTGAAAAGTCTTGATCTACAAGCTCACAACGTCTTATCAGAAATGTGTACGACTTTTGTACGACACTTGTACAACAAAGTAGGGCATTACATTTAGAAAACATTTAAAGTTGCAACGTATGGACATACAAGGTTTCAGGCCAACAGCAAGGACTTGCGAAACACACAATGATTCAGCGACGGCCAGAAAAAAAAAGGAAAGAGGAATGGCTGAGACACCTCCAACACTATGGCTATCTTACACACAATCACTCCTTGCCTCCCATCATGAGCCCTAGCATCCCACCATTATTTAGAGGGCTCTTACACTGGGCTCATATCTGAAATTGCCTTGCCACCATTAAATGTGAGAGTGAGTGCCTGTGTAAACTGATGGCATAACCCATTCTGAACGGGAACCCATTTTGGTGTTCGCATCATGTTATGCTTTAGCTATTGAAAAATAGCAGATCTACAAGCTCATAGCGCGCCACCGAGTGGCGCGCTATGAGCTTGTAGGTCTGCTATTTTTGAAAAATCGTAAAAATGTGCCTCAAATTTGGAATATATATTTTTTTATTTTAACGTTTTTAACTCAAATCTTTGCTTCTGGAGGGTCCCTGGAACAACATATTTTCAGATGGGGGTCTCAGAGGCCAATTACAGATTTGGGGTCTTTGACATGAAATAATAATATAGGCCTAGAAACAGGTATTTCAGAAAACTGTCAGGATTTAGAAGACACTTTTTTTCAGGCCTAAATGGGTTAAGTCAAAATCAAAACAATCTTTCACTTGGGAGCCAGTACATCATCGCGCTTCATATGTCATGGTCCTCACCACGTGGCTTCATCAAAAGCGATAACCATGGCCGCTTGACGTTAACAGTGACTGCTACTCACCCTGAGCGATGAAGCCCTTGGGCGGGCTGGCAGTGAGCCACGCCTTACAATAGGTGGGCTCGTCTAGCTTCTGGATGAACTCAAACTGACACGGGACCTGCCCGTCGTTGTAGAGGCTCAGCGTCTCCGCTTGGTGCTGCATGTATTTCACATCCTTAAAGTGGAACTGGAGGACAGACGGAGACAGAGAGCCAGGTGACCCTTCAAGTTAACGTCCAAACCCTATGGCCAATGCAATGTTATGAAGACAAAGTTCTCATAGTAGATACAGACAATATAAGTCAAGACATCAAAAGGAAGTATTAAGACATTAACATAAATGGTAATGTGAATAGAGTCCACTCCCTTTGTAAAGCATTGTAAATGTATCCTCTTAATACCAAGGATATGTATGAGATGAATGAATAACCATTACCCTGATAGAGCCAGTGGCACTTCACTCAGTGGCACTCTACATGGTTATGTTAGATATAGGCCACTGTAAAAAATAATATATAGTATTCACCTAGCAAGCACCCACACTAAAACGGCATGTTTAAAATAATTAATGGATACATAAATCAGTAATTTGACCAAATTGACAACAATTGCCAAATTACTTCAAATAAGCCGATCACAGTTCAGGATGGGGTGATTAAGTCTAAGCTTTCAACAGTCAGATAGAGCTTTACAATACTGAGATTTGAAGGGATCTATGGTGAGAGCTTTACAATGCTGTGTTGTAGTAGTAGTTATTTAGTTTTGGTCATAAAAAGAATATTAAATGTATTCATTTCATCATTTTCTTTTTTTCACATCATATATCACGTGGCCGCCACCACACATGTCAGGGTCAGACTACTGTATGTTAGGGGCATTATGGCTTCCTTTATAATAATTTGACCATTAACCCATTCTGACCGGGCACCCATTTTGGTGTTGGCATCATGTTATGCTTTAGCTATTGAAAAATAGCAGATCTACAAGCTCATATCGCGCCACCGAGTGGCGCGATACGAGCTTGTAGGTCTGCTATTTTTGAAAAATCGAAGAACGACTGACATTTTTTAAATCTGATCTCAGGTCAGAATGGGTTAATCAGACCAGTGTGTGTCCAGTGGAAACCTCGTATGAATCTGATCTCAGTTCAGAATGGGTTAAGGGATACAAGCAGTCAAGCACTCACCTCTCGCTTGGACAAGGTTACGGACGGAATGCACTCGTTCTCCATCTTGTCTATGGAGCGCACAATCTCTTCAAAGGTTTTCTTGTGGGCCTCCTCGTCCACTACCTTGATCTGCAAGAGCACAAGAGAACAAAGTATATTAGCGTCAGAAAAAAAGAGATGAAAACAGTGGAGGACAGACCTCGTGCTTGTATTTGAAAGAACCCTTGATTGAGGCCATGGCACTTGTCCCAGACACGTGATTTAAAAACAAGGGTATATTTTTTGAAAAGCAGCTGAAATTAATTGGGAAAGCACAACATGGATGACACCCCTTAAGCAAATTTGCTACAGCAGGATTTCATGAATTATGAAAAGAAAAAGATAAAGATTAGAGCAATATTAATAGTCAAAAGTCGAACCGAAAATGTATTTGCATTGCATACCTAGTTTGGAAGACTGATGGCACTCTTTTTAGAGCATAATTATTTAAAAAAACATTTTAGGATGCTGAATAGAAATTGAGCAACTTGGACACTCAGGCATGAAGGAAAGCATGAGTTCAAGTCCGTTGCTCTCCCCTTGTCCCCCATATATGGGGGACTAGGTTGGTGGAGGGTGTGTAGAGCCCAGGATCACATTAGATGATTGACACAGGGGTGAAAAATGGGTTACAAAAATCGTGGGATAAAAAATATATTACAAATAAATAAAAAGTGAGGGAGGAGAGGTGGCATCAATGTATATCCTCGACTCACCCCGATCTCAAGCAGGGAGCTGACTGGCTTGTGATCGCTGGTTTTCAGTGTCATGTGACTCTGGTAGTGGAGCTGCCTGATGTTCTTCCCTCGATACAGGATCCGATCGCACCAGGCAGGCGCCCGACACTTTTCACTAAAATTGTAACAGTGAAATAAAACGCTCATTTAAAAATAAAACAATGAAATATAAATATATACCTACAGAATACATTTCACCACTTTCAACCTGGCAATGCATCCCTAGCCTGGTACTGGTACACCATCCTGGTGGTGTGAATTATTCCACATTTTGGTTTCTGCAAAACGTCCACCTAGCGTTTGGGGCCAGACCGGTGTGCAGAAGACGCATGATAATGTGAATTCCTGCGACTGGGATGCTTTATCAGGCTCTGACCAATTTGAAGAAAATGCCAAAATATTTCAAATTTAAAAACAAAAGGCAAATGATGTCACGCACTGTAAGCATGTAGATTGGCTATTTGTTCCGGTATTCATCATAATCGTATTAATCATTAAGTATATAAGGCTTAATTGGTTATAAATCATTAAGTTAATGAGAGCTATAAATAGCGAATTGATTTAGTGATCATTTTGTAGTCCATCTTCCATATATGTAGCAACTCATTATGTAATAATGCCTCATAATGTAAAAACGGCTCAAAATGTAATAATTTAAATGTAATAAAAACTCATATAGGTCATGTATTCTTCCACTGTGTGTATGAACCCTGATAGTTTACCTCGTGTCCCACTGGTCAGAGCCTGTGTCGTATTTGTAGGTGGGCTGGAAGTCAATTACACCCTCCACGAAACCAACAAATACGGCCTCCTCGTCAATCTGCCTCTTCAGCTGAGAAGCACAGGAAGAAGTCAGCAACACGCTTAACCCATTCTGACCCGAGATCAGATTCATACGAGGTTTCCACATGGACACACACTGGTCTGATTAACCCATTCTGACCTGAGATCAGATTCTAAAAAATGTCAGTCGTTCTTCGATTTTTCAAAAAATAGCAGACCTACAAGCTCGTAGCGCGCCACTCGGTGGCGCGCTATGAGCTTGTAGATCTGCTATTTTTCAATAGCTAAAGCATAACATGATGCCAACACCAAAATGGGTGCCTGGTCAGAATGGGTTAAAACGAGAATTTCAGTCACACTACATGTCCAGTGTGTAATTGAGTCTGGAATCAAAAGCCTTCTGTAATCAGCTAATCAAAAGTCTTGCATCAATGAGGCTTTTGTAACGGTACTTTTATATTATATTTTCCCCATTTCCCTCAATGTGTCCAAAACTGTTACTTTTCAGGATGGAAAAAAGAACATGCGTTCCAAATGGATTCAATGTATTCATTTAGTCTCAATCTCTTGTTAAAGACGTGTCCACAGGTCTCAAATAAAACCGCAGGGTGCTACATTTCTAAGTTCATCATGCATCTCGTTCATAATATTAACGCTTCTAAAGAGAGATCAGACTTATTAGCGTGAGGTTGTAATGTAATTTTCAGAGTAAAATCTTGCCTCATCCGTTTGGCACTCTAGTGCCTTTATTCTGAAAAATTCCCTGGCCAAAAAAAAGTGTTAAAGGGATTGTGACATTAAAAAAAAGGTTTTGGAATTGTTCTTGTTTTTTTTAGGTTTTCTAATCTCAATTGCACCCAAAAAACATGAACTTTTAACATTCAGTAGATTTTCTGTGATCTGGGTTTTTCTGGCTCAAACAGGTGCTCTGATTTGCAAATCCCATATATGTCAATGGGATTTTTCCAGCAGATGTCACTGTTTCACTGCGTTGCCTGTTTTCATTGTAGCTCAAAAGGCCCAAAAAACCCCAAAGAAAACTTCAGACCACAGAAAACCCACTGAATGTTCAAAGTTCAGGTTTTTTGGGTGTAATTGAGGTCATAAAACCTAAAAGAAAAAAGAAAGATAAATGAAAATGAATGTCATAAAACCTTTAATACTTTTCATAGGTTCAAAATGTATAACGTGTAGTTCAGCATTTGTTTGCTAGTTGCAACTATTGTGTGACACTGTATTGTGACAAAGTAGAGCATTCATCCAAGGAGTTACAAGGTTTCTGCCCAACAGTGACACACAATGCAGAGACGAGGACAGATAGAACGGAGTGTTGGACATTAACCTGGTCATAGTTGTGCAGCTTTTCAAAGTCTTTCCTGGTGATTAGATCCTTCACATGTTCAACATCGAGTTCACTGATTCGGTAGTTGAGGTCTCCAATCCACAGGACCACGCTGTCAATGACATGCCAAGAGAACAGATATTTTAACCCATTCTGACCTGAGATCAGATTCTAAAAATGTCTATTACATCCTGACAGTTTCATTATTAACCCATTCTGACCCGAGTTCAGATTCTAAAAGTGTCTTTGATTTTTCAAAAATAGCAGACCTACAAGCTCGTATCGCGCCACTCGGTGGCGCGATATGAGCTTGTAGATCTGCTATTTTTCAATAGCTAAAGCACAACATGATGCCAACACCAAAATGGGTGCCCGGTCAGAATGGGTTAATGCGTCTGATGTGAATTTCAATTAATTGTTGATAATCATAGTCTACAGAAACAGCAATATTTACTTTCAATATGTTTCGTTAAATATTTCTATTGCATCTTGTTTTGTGAACATTTCTTTGGAAAAACACCGCTCAGTGATGGGCACATTATAGAACATTCAGTAATGGCATTTAACACTGGGCATTAATCCATAAATGTTTACGATTTGATAGCCAAACAAAAAGTCAAAGTTATTGGCAATAAGGATTAGAACAGACAACAAAATCTTGGGACAGGGTAACTTAACCCATTTAGACCAGTTAAACCATTGTTCAATCCATCATCTGGCATCTGTGTCACATTAGTCGTTGATAATATATACGTACTGCATATGGCAACATACTTGTTTTTGATTTTATGTATATATTTTTTCAGAAAAAGGCATTTTTTAGATTCAGCCTCAGGACTAAAATAGTTTAAACTCTTGTTGTGGCAGCATAATGCCTGGGAAACGTCCTTGTGAGACCAACGGGTGCTTATATTATGTGATATCTGAATGCCATGTTAATAGTTTCATACTTGTGCTTGAAGATGGGCTGGGGGGCAAGTGACGTGTCCAGGTGGCGAAATTGGAGACGGCTGCAAATGTCCTTGTAGTCTTGGTTGCGTCTCTCGTACTCCTCTATGTGGGCGGCTAGATGCGAGTTGACCACGCAGATGTCGGAGTTGTGAAAGCGAAAGCGTATTGCCACAGCACCCTTGTTGCCCTGTGGGACAGAGAGAACAAGTAAAACAGAGACCGTACAGAGAGTGTACAGAGATGATATGACATTTTGGCCCTTGCTCATGATAACAGGGATAGAATTATTACATTTATTGCTTTAACATGCTCTCATCTGGCAAATGGGAGCGGTGTTCTTTTTTCTTATTCTGCTATATCCCATTCTGACCTGAGATCAGATTCTAAAAATGTCTATTACATCCTGACAAGTTTCATTATTAACCCATTCTGACCTGAGATCAGATTCTAAAAGTGTCTTTGATTTTTCAAAAATAGCAGACCTACAAGCTCGTATCGCGCCACTCGGTGGCGCGATATGAGCTTGTAGATCTGCTATTTTTAAATAGCTAAAGCACGACACGATGCTAACACCAAAATGGGTTCCCGTTCAGAATGGGATATAGTGTGTGCGTGTGTGCGTGCTCCGTCGTTCTCACCATTCGTCCCATGATACCGGTGCCCACGCTCTCAGCCTCGACTTCAGCGATAAACATGGCATGTTCCTTCTTCACGTAGAACAGCAGCATGATGCCGACCAGTCGCACTACCTTCACCTGTACAACACATGTGCACAAGAAGTTATATAATATACAAATACCCCTATGCACCATAAGTACAACACTGGAATTTACAGTACACAGGAACACACAAATTAACCTAAAATTGGCAAAGCTCCCAGAATCAAAGATCGTGATCTTGATTTATTTTTTTAATCTTCTCTCATGGGGTCCCTGGTACAATACCTTTTCAGATGGGGTGTTCATGGCCAAAAACATGACTTGAAAAGGTTTGAGAACCACTTGCTTAGTTTAGAGCTTTTTCCTCTGGACAATCAGACACATGAATGAGCTAGCCAAAGTAAAGCTAATACTCCAATATCTCTCTCTCTATAATATCTATATTATATTGTATATACAGTAGACCATGGCAGAGTTGGCAATATTCTGTATGTTATGTGGAACACACATTCCATCTGTGAAAGGTCATGGAGGTCACAGCAGGGAGTTTTTGTGTACCTTCGTCCCTGAGCGAAGCTCACACTTTAGTTTTGTGTTTTTTTTTTAAAAGATCAGGGAAACGGTCACACATACTGTACATTGAGCACTTTAGTGAGAGAAGCTCATTCTCAGCTCTTTGTTTTCAAAACAAGTATTCACACCGGAACCTGTACAATTGTACATAGAATTCACATATAGTGCTATGACTCACATAAAGACACAAATAACAAGCAAGAGTCTCAACAATGTGAGACAAAGCTCTACATGGCTGGCAGTATCTAATCTACCTACGGTCAAACAGAATAAGAAAGAGTTCACCGTCAAAGTGTCAAACAAAAGATAGGAGCCAAATTCAGAAGATGCTTTGGGAGTGACTACTGAGTGGATTTGCACACATATTGTCAACCCGAGTTGAAAACATTGTAGCTTTCGGCAGGCAAGGGAAAGCGCCTCGCAATGCACGCGCAAGGTGAAGCCCAACGCCAAGCAGCTGGAGTTACAAAAACGCAGCACTCCCGATATAAACAATTAAACACATGCACCGCAACACCGTGACGGACACAGGGCCTAAAGCTCTTGTTTCCACTAGAATGAAGAGGTGTGTGCAGGCCAGGGAGGGACTGAGATCATAAATCACATTCCATGCTCAGTCAATCAGCTGAGCACATTCCGTGCTCATTACACACAAAGCTCATTACACACAAAGTAAAGCATAGCTAGCGTGGTTGTCCGAACGCTTTTCCCGACCAGTTGTTGGTCCAAAATGCGGAAAACGACCGGATTATGGTTGGCGAACATGCGTTAAGGTTCGTGACCGGATTAAGGTTGGCGAACATGCGTTAAGGTTGGCGAACATTGGCCCAGGCCGTAGCGTAACGGTCTGGGCACCGGACTGGTGATCCAGTCGCGGTGTGCCGCGGGTTCGACTCCCGGACCCGACACGGCCTTTACCGCATGTCATCCACCCATCTCTCTCCCGTTTCCTGTCAGCCTACTTTCTATCCCTTAAAAAACCAATAAAGGCGTAAGCCGCAAAAAAAATATCTTAAAAAAAAAAAAAAAAAAAAAAAAAAAGGTTGGCGAACATGCGAGCTCCGTGCTTGCGGTTATGGTTAGGTTAGGGTTTGAGGTAGGTTGTCGTTGTCGGACCAATGACTGGGTCAAATATCAGAAGACCAAGTAGTAGGGGTTTGCACTGCAGTGACAAGACAAATGGCAAATTGTAGATCTGATCAAGAATGACAGTAATAAATGAATGACAGACATATAAAAATCATAATAAATTAAACCAATTAGGATCTTCCCCCCCTTGCCTTATATTTCTCAAAGGACTGTAAATCATAAGCTCATGACAGAATGTCATCCACCACTAGTGCAGCCGTCAGGTCTATCAGCCCTTAACACGTCTCAACATTTACATATTGATGTAAAACATTTACTTTTCAGCCTGCTGAGCTGTCCCGTGTCAATTAGGGAGCAGCCAAGTGTGGTCTGCTCACAGGGTGACAGGTAACTGAGAAATGGCAGGCTATATTATACCAGCTGTGACTAGAATGCCTAATGTGTATTGTGTATAAATCTCTAAAATACTTTGTAGAGAGCAGAATGACAGCCAATGAAGGAAATGAGGAAACCAGTTGCTTGCAGTCAGCTCTTTTCAAAAGAAGGGAAGTAGATTAATCCATTCTGACCGGGGCGCCCATTTTGGTGTTGGCATCATGTTATGCTTTAGCTATTTAAAAATAGCAGATCTACAAGCTCATATCGCGCCACCGAGTGGCGCGATACGAGCTTGTAGGTCTGCTATTTTTTTTTAAATCGAACAACGACTGACATTTTTTAGAATCTGATCTCAAGTCAGAATAGGTTAAAGCAAATAAAGGGAAGAAAGGGAATTCTCAAAGGAACTACCATATGGGTCCTAAATCCTTCAGACTGATGTGATTACTTTCCAATCAGTTTTACAGTGGATTCCTTAGAAGATTACTACAGTATATGGTGTGAAACAAATGTCATGAAGGCAAAAGATAACAGATAACTCTGTTAACTATGCTGAAGAGATATCGGACATATTAATTATTTCATATGTAAAAATGTGGTGGTTTTACCACACGTCAAAGATGAATGATAAACAAGCCAGACAGACTGAAGCAAACTGTTAAACTATTCACAGTACATTGAAGTCAAATTTAAACATCTGAAATGTCGCACAAATTTAGCGGGTCCAAAGCATTGTGCCAAGCAGACGCACCATCTTCACCTGTACAACACATGTGCAACACAGGTAAAACACACACCTTTGCATCACTTGCAATAAAAACAAGCCCTCCTCCCTGGCCTGTGTGTGTGTGTGTGTGTGTGTGTGTGTGTGTGTGTGTGTGTGTGTGTGTTAGGCTGCGCAACAGTGACACTTGGTGGTCAACAAACGCCATTTCCGTGCTCGGACGGACAGACCCAGCCAGGCAGGGACACACATTGCCGTCTATAGGAGTGGCTAGCACCACTCAAAAAAACTGTATCGCTGGTCAAGAATGACCCACGTGCAATGTGATTATGGCAGACCAAAGGGGTTAGAGAAAGGCAAGGTCCTTACTAAAGCATACTTGGCTTCTGGATGCAGGGCCTCGGATACCGCTGACATCCACTCGGGCTCTCTGGGTGTATCGCTGAAAAAGAAAGCCTCTTTGCTCAGGTCCAGTTCCTGGAAACTACAGAGGAGAGGATGAAATAAACAGAAGAAAATGTCATTTTAAATCCTGGGTGGCCATGTGGATATAGACGCCAGCAAGCAGCGCTGACATCTGTGAAGCTATTGGACAGCAGGGTGGATGCGACTTACCCCACGCAGTATATGTCTGGAGGCATGGGGGTGCAGCTGAGCCACGGACGGAGGCTTTCCTTTGGTGCTTGGCCGTTCACATTGTATGTACCGAGGAAGATGCTTAAAGACACAAAGAGCAAGATCAAGATGAGAAATGCGGAAATTAGATTATTATTTTTCTCTCCATCTCGTTCCTCCTAAATATGGTTGCACATAGCATCAAACCAGCAACCCCATTGGCTACCAGTGATCTGCTGTACATCCTGGCCAACCTACAACTGTTTTTTTCTTTTCTTTTCCTAACACCTAAAGACATTGGCAGAACATTTCTAAGTACAAATGTACAAACAGCAATACTGTGGGGGTGGAGAAAACAAAATAAAAACTTTATTGGGAAAAACACACACTAAGAAAGGGCTAAGTCTAAGGAATTTGTATTTTTTTTTTACTTTACGTTTGGTAAAACTATGCCTTCTGTGTATGCTCTAAATGCCACTCTGTAAAGGACACCAGAATTAATTTGCACACGTACCAGCAGAGGGCAGTGTGCTCTACAAATGAAGGTTGGAGACCACCTGATGACCTCTCTCTCCCACAGGCCAAGGCTTCATCCATTGGAAATGGATTATGTTCGCATCTTCGATGTATTTACAAACTGTCCTAAACTATAAGCTGCTAAGTAAGCTTCAACAGTAAAAAGTAGTTCAAGGGAAGTACAGTATTCAAAATTCTGAATGCAAGTACAAGTTCAACTAATATTCAGCAACATGAAAAGGAAGTGTGTTCTACAACTGACAGTCCTCCCAGTAAATGTGTGAACCCTGTAAGCTGATGCACTCAAATGTGGTTAAAAGAGCACCTAGGCTGAAAAAGCCTGACAGCGTGTCGCGGGTTCGAATCAAATTGTGTGTCACTCCCGATCTCCTCCGTCAGTCTACTGTCCTATAAATAAAAGCCCTCCAAAAAATCTTTAAAACTGGAAAGAGTGCTGCTTAATGTAGCGTTGAGCTCAGTGTGTGGAAATAGATCCCACATCAAGTTGACTTCTAGGTTGTAAATCATCCTCGTAGTCATTCTGTGGCCTCACTTCATTCCTGCCCACATTGTCTTTTTTAGCACAACTTCAGAAATGTTTTGGATGCACAACTAGGCCAGAGGACTGCTCAGCACTTTGGCACAGTCTGAAAACACCTCGGCATCAGAGTTCTCAACGGGCCTGAAAATTAAAACACAAACTGAACCAACCGGGAGAGTTGAAGCCCGAGCAAAACCTGATCTATCATCACATACAATACCTGAGACCGAGAGAGGGGTGGGGATTGGGGTTATCAATGTTTAATTGTTTTGAGATTGATGGTTCTGACCATCACATAATGCTTGTCATTGCTTGTTGCTTCAAATTAATATCTAGCAGGTTCAGTCAGTGCAGTCCAAGCCCTTCCAAAACCATTAGAATACTGGAATTTCATCGTTTGCCTGAACCCAGCCCTACTACCTGTAGGCTTTGTTGGGGGCTTGGGGCTGAAACTAAGAACTCTCTACTCAGCACACGCACCACTTCGGTGCTCGCAAATAATAACAACTTAAAGCATCTATCCGGGCGTAATAATTCACCATCTACAATAACATCTCTGCCTAAACTGCTTTTTTGTTTCAGTTTAAGTTGACAATTTTACACTCAAAACTAGACCAGCTGAGGACACCTTCTGCAACAATGCAACGGTGTTCCTCAATTTCAAATTATTAGGAATTATTAATGCTTAATATTTATTCAACAATCAATGTTGAATAATGCTGACTGTTGCCGTCATTGTGTATGGTGCTTTCCCCATTAACTGCATAGTCATGGTGTCGTTATTGTCGTATTGTCTGTGTGAATATACAAAAACAGCAGTGTGCCGCACCAACCGTAAGCCACTATGATAAATACAAATAACTCTAAGGTTTTACTATGAGGTCAAAACCAGATTCTCAAAGCAAGTAGCCTGTAGAGGGCTCTGATACACCATTTACCTAAAAGGTAGGCCTATATACAGTGAGTGAGTACACGATAATGCCATTACATCCAATAGCTTGTAACAAAACTTACTCACTCCCCGCCATATTTTAGGTCTACAGATTAGACACGTTAATAACAAACATGCAACATTTATTGAGCAAAGAAGATTTTGTTTGTTCAAACAAAATAAAAAAAATTGCTTGCATATCATTGCTCATTCCTCACTCAGGAATGAGGCACATGCCATAGAAAAGGCCCTTTTAAGGGATTGTGATGTGTGAGAATTAACCCATTCTGAACGGGAACCCATTTTGGTGTTGGCATCATGTCGTGCTTTAGCTATTGAAAAATAGCAGATCTACAAGCTCATATCGCGCCACCGAGTGGCGCGATACGAGCTTGTAGGTCTGCTATTTTTGAAAAAAATCGAAGAACGACTGACATTTTTAGAATCTGATCTCAGGTCAGAATGGGTTCCTCAGACCAGCGTGTGTCCAGTGGAAACCTCGTATGAATCTGATCTCAGGTCAGAATGGGTTAAGGGATTGTGATGTGTGAGAATTAAGTGGTACCTGAAGTCCTCCAGGTAAGTGTAAAGGTCTTCTTTCTTCTGCAGCTCACATCTGATGAGGTTGTCACGCAGGCCGCCAAACTGTGGCATGGCCAGCATTTGGGCTTTGTTGGACGGTGTGTGGCTGGACGAACGCACCATGTCGTCCCGACCCTCACGGCTCCCTTTGCCTGGGCTGGTCGGTGCACAACACAAGAGGAAGAGAACGGGTCGCCGGGGTAGGGGTTGGTGGATTGAGACAGACAGAAATAGAAGCATGGTTAGATTGCCACTAGGGTGTGACCTCAGTGGTGAGACCACTACTGCCTCCAGCATGTGTGTTTACATAAGGCCATTCGGGTGGCTTTGCACAGACCAAATGCCTAGCAACAGTAGTCTCTGTAGCAGTTAGTTTCCAGTTTACTGTTTAATTGAGGAACCTTGTTTATCGTAGTATCTTGTGAACATGTAATGTACATTATACAATATGTATGTCGTCTCTGTGGGGTGGAAACCTCATATGTCCAGAGTCCAGACCAAAACTGTTACTGTCCAGGATTCAAATCCAATAGCAAAAAGTAGCAGATCAAATTTGGTTCTTCTTTGTGCCGTGTTTTAAACTTGTGAATATTAAGTTATTTCTCACTAAATCAGAACCTGCTATGGATTCTAATTACAGCAAGGTGTTATTATGGAGAGGCATATTATGATCTTTGTAAAACAATCAAATTGTGATAATGTGAAATAATAATGTGAAATGTGTAAGTTGCCAGTTATCACAAAAAAGAAAAAAAGTGTAATGTATATCCATCCCATACATGTCTGGACAGAAACCTTAGATTCTACCCTAACGGCTACTAGCATCCTAATAGAGAACAGTGTGTCACGGCTCCATCAGACTCCTGGGCTATGCAGCCGAGCTCTATTTCTGTGTCATCGATATGGCACAGGCCAAAAGGGGGTGAGCGATATTCAATATAGCTTTAACCTTCCAGGAAAAATACTGTTGGAAAGTATGCTCGGTATGCTCCGACAAGTACAAGACACATTCATTTTACGATGTGCACTGTGCAGCAGCAATAACAACATAAGTATAGCCCAATGTTTATGCATTTGCCTTAAACTCTATATACTTCAGTGACTGAAGTCCCCTAGGTGGGGGTAAAAAATTGGTCCGCTTCTTTCTTCCCTACACCAAAACATTTTGCCCCAGAATAGGCACGCTTATGGCTCATGCGGTGAAGACACATGCAGGATCGACAAGATAGCTGAATTCCCCTAACCTCCACAGCTACCGCCAATGTTTCCTTAAGTCGTGTTAGGCCCCATCGACCAAGTACTAGACTGTGGTAAGAGCGGTATGCAGGGGAAACAGGTTGTGGTTGAAGATGCCAGGTCAGCAAGCTTTCCTGCATAAACAAAAGCTCAAAAAGGGATCAAGTCTCACCTCCCCGGCCTGGACTGTTCTGCTCCACTGTCAGCACTGTGCTCCTCCTCTAGCGATCCCTTTTTGTCTGTCCTCGAAGATTTCCCTGTTTGGAAGGAGGTGGAGGGAGAAACAGAGAGAAGGAAGAGGATAATCAAACAGTGTTCATTTTTCTAAGTGACAAGTGATAAATTAAAAAGAGGTTTGTCTTTTTACAAAAGAGAAAAAGTGTTTAATTTAGATTACTAGACCAGTGCCCGGCTGAAGAGCACAGTCGGTAACAATGGAAGTTGGAGATCCATGCCGCACCCGGCTATGCAATACCCGTTGTACCTGTGTCAGAGTACCCGTTCCACCCATCTGTCTGTGTCCCTTTTATGCCCATATATGAAGATTTCTGGACTGGCTCTGTGTCCTATATATGGAGTTCTGTGTCAGGCATGCCTAAATATGGAGTGTTGTGATGTCAGAACAGGCCATCTCCATATATAGACCCAGGGCAGGGGCCCTGTCTGAAGCCTGGGCAGAGAGAGGCCTTTTGTGGCGGTTCTGGACAACCGTGGGTCCGTCCGACTTTTGTATAACAGTGGCTAAGGAACTGCCAAAATATCAGAGCTTTTGGCATGGAAAAGAAGCTTCTATAGTACTGTCAAAGAGATTCTAGAACAAGAGACGAAACTCCTCAAATATTCATCACCACTAGATGACGCAGCGGTAGCGCTGCCGACATCACTCCAAGATGGCGGCAACGCTTTGTCTATGTAACACCTCAAACACACGTAGACATGCACGGTCGTGCGCGCACATGCATACATGCATGCGCACTCATGCACCCTGAAATACTGAATGAAAATGTTACTAATTTCTGCTTTGATCCATTCATAAATGTGATAAATAAATGAGTAAATCAATATATGAGAGTAGAATAGGATAAAGTTTTTGTTTTGTACAGCATGACTTTTTAATGTTTTTAAAGTAACCGGAAGTTAAGTCATCACTCCAATATGGTGGAGGCACTGGGCGCTGGTTGTTGTTACTATGGGACTTAATGGGAGTATCGCCTCTTGTTCTAGAATCTCTTTGGTACTCTTGCTTTGTTGCCTGGGAAGCCACCTCTCTTCGCACTGCTGCTGCTACTAAGTGTGCCTAGTATGTGCTACCACCCTGGACTGTGAGAGCTCATTGTAATGACACGCATAAGCAGACACACTCACGACAACCCTTCACTTTAGGCCTTGATAACTAGTCTGTGGAGAATCAATCAAGAGCTAATCATGACTGATGCTGAAGACATACACTCGGTTCGATAGTAAAAGTGTCAAGTCAGGGCTCAGCTTGTTGTAGTCAATCGACCAAGGCTGCCTGCTGCAGTTGGTTACAGTTAACGCATCTCAAGTAGTTGGAATTAATGAAGAAGTGTCAAGCGTGAAACAATATGGCTCCTGTCTCCTGACGCTTGGCAGAGGATTCCTCTGGATAAGAGAAGCAGAGTTCTCTAGTCAGAAAATTAATTTAAAGTAGTTAGAGAAAGCTTTGTTTTAAGGCTTTGCTTTATTACTCACAGGAGGACAAGATTATGTTCTGCAAGGAGGCAAACTAGCTTTGTATAACTGCACCTCTCTCTGTCTCTGTAGGGCCATTAAGACCCATTAAGACTCATTTGTCTTATGGACTTCCATTGTGGCGTTGCAGTAGACCAATTGTTAAGATGTGATGGTGTATCGGATAATCCTATGGATTAGTGCGTTTCTAATCACATCGCATTCACATACTTGTGTAGTGGCACTGTGTTACAGCTCTAGAATCAAACAAGACCGACAAAAGGTCCATATTTATTTCAAATGCTGTCACTGTACCAGCCCCATCATTTTCAAACAGTTAATCATTTATGAATCATTAACTTCATAACTGCAACATGCATCCAATTAGTGCTGTAAGTGTGTGTGTGGGGGGGGGGGGTGGAGAGACATTTCACAACCATTTCGTTGTAACGTTCACAATATACTTCAGTGCCACATTAGGATACACAGTGAGGCCTGGGGTACATTAGATATTGTATAGCCAACCGTTCAATTCTATTTAACCCATTCTGACCTGAGATCAGATTCATACGAGGTTTCCACCGGACACACGCTGGTCTGACGAACCCATTCTGACCTGAGATCAGATTCTAAAAATGTCAGTCATTCTTCGATTTTTTTCAAAAATAGCAGACCTACAAGCTCGTATCGCGCCACTCGGTGGCGCGATATGAGCTTGTAGATCTGCTATTTTTAAATAGCTAAAGCATAACATGATGCTGACACCAAAATGGGTGCCCGGTCAGAATGGGTTAAACTATATAGCATATGTCATACACGATAACAAATGTTAGCGCATGAGAGAGAGAGAGAGGAATACAAGTGTCTTAATGTCTTATGCCTGCTTTTAAAATATAACACATTTTGTTCAGAATTGGACCAATGTATGTATCACCAGATTCAGATTTTATTCTAGTAGGTACTACCAATTAAGAGGCCTGAGGTCTGATCATGGACTGGAAGATCTGGTAGGCAGTGAGCACTGAGCAGAGTCAGAGATGTATTATTCATAAGCTAAAACCGCTGATTACTTTACTGTACTTGTTTATTTGGACAGGACAATGCCTATTAATGGACGTCACATGGAGGTAAATACACCGGATAATAGCAAAGATGCTAGTTTTCATCCACAGTACTCACAAAGAAACACAAAAACTGAAAATAGACAGACAAACAGCGGAATACATTTACATAAACATTACATAGGGAACGCAGCATAAAAATACACCTAAAACAAGATTATACGCAGAGGAAGGCATTTCCATGATGCTACACAACCCTGTACTGACCTATACCCATTTTGACCGAATGTCGTTTTCCGGTGCGGCACTTCGCAATCTCCTCGAGGGGTTGCTCTGGTACTGATTCCCCTATCAGTCTTCCGTTTGATGAATTCACTTAGGGGGGGCGGGCACAGACCATGTAGGGTCTTGTATATGACCCCAACCCATTTGAAATTTGTAAAGTTATCAAAGCAAAAAAAGGAAATAGACTCCGGAGGATGTTACAATGATGATATGAGTGGGGCTTCCTGTCAAACACTTTGAGCGCACTCTTGTAGAGCTGTTCTATGGGTTTGAGAATAGTCACGCCTGTGCAAAACCAGGTTGTCAAACAGTATTCAATGTGTGATAGGATCATACAGTGAAGATACGATCTGGCAGCTCCAACTGTCAGGTTGAATTTAATCGTATTTGTGACTTTCTTCACATGTTTTTTTAAAAGATTGATTACATGATGAACGCTAATATACCTATTCTGGGCATGTCATACGAGAAGATAGATCGGCTATTTACAGCAAAGATATTTCGCGTAGAGGGAAAAAAGGTGTGGCCGACAAGTACAGACCCCTGGGGTCAATATAGTTATACTATAGGCAGGGTTCAAGAAGTGGTTAAGAGATTTGTAAACACTATAATTTATGATCAATTTAAAATAAGTTTTGCTTTCATTTTTGACAATACGAATTTACTGTTCAACACAAACCATGTGAATGCTCGCCTTGGATATCAAGTGGATATCTTATGTTTTATGAATGGTTTTATTTAACCTGCTGGGTGTTGGTAAGAGTCTGAATCTGAATCTGTCCTCGTTTGTTTTTAACTAACAAGGATGTTCACACAAAAAAAAAAAGTAAAGTGATTCGCAATTACTTTGGTCAGGATAACATGAGATGAAATGTTCATATCGTTCCGTCTACGAGAGTTCCTACTAGTCTATGACTCGACAGAGGCTGTGCATGCACCCGTCTTTAACCGCAGTTTTTAAACCACATAGTTTATCTTTTCTGATGTCTGTGTGCAATGGTGATGCAAGTCTACTATAGTGTGTGTGTGTGTGTGTGTGTGTGTGTGTGTGTGTGTGTGTGTGTGTGTGTGTGTGTGTGTGTGTGTGCGTGCGCGCAAACAGGAAAAGGAAAGAGGACTGCCCACTGCATGATAAGACAACTCCCATCCTAGGGAGAAATGCCATTGGAAGGAGTGGGCCTGTAGTGCAGTGCTTTGCCTCAAAAGCTGGCCCTCCTCCCTCAACCTACATGACTTGTGCCATTACATCACAGTGTAAACTAAAAACAGCTACAAACTGTAAAACAGACATGGCTTTTGTCCGAAAACAATATCTTAAAAAAAGAATAACACACTCATAAACATAAGCTTATGAGTTACACATTTTGTCCTATGATATAAATTACACCCTGAAACTCTGATCTGCTTTTTAAAATCATAAAAACTGTTGCTTTCTGAAGATTATAATATATTGTCAAACAAAACGTGTTAATATGATAAGCCGTTGCCTGCTGCAGAGCTAAATTCTTGTAACTTAATATCTAAAACCCAATGCGAAACATTCCTTTGGAAATCTGCGGTGGGATCCCATGGTGAGAGTAACTTCTGGGTTGGCCTACAAATAGACACGATCCCTGCAGCGTTCTACTGGCCTTGTTAAACCGTTAAACCGTGAAACAAGAGATGAAAAACAAATTGTGCTACTGGCCGAGATGAAATGCAGACAGGGTTATTAGGTGCTTAGTCGAGAGACTGCAGCATTTCGCCAACCCTATGATTGTCAGACCAGGTTGAAATGGTAATTAAATCACGGTGCTTGTTTAAACTGCTTGGTGCAACTGCAACAGCTGGGTGGGGTTGGTCATTTAAAACAATACGCCTATAATGAGTGCTACAAAGTTCAGACATGAATCACAGGAAAACAGTATTCATTTCCTTGGTGGAAATGGTACCCGTGTGCCCCACTTTGAATTGCTCTCTAAATCATCGTCCCATTAGGGCTCTCAAAAACTATGGGCATAACCTATACCCAAAAATATTAATTTAAGTCACTGAAACAGACTTGCCTTCTCTTTATTGCTTATTATAATATTACCTTTTTATTCTCACATTTGATTCTATTTTATGGTCTGCCTATTGTTCTTGTAATCTTGTTTTCATGCTGCTAAGCACATACAGTACATAGCCTACTGTATCTATGAGGAAGAGGGGAACAAAGACCAATGAACATACCTCTGCAGTGTTAAGATGGATAAACACATAGGCTTAATGCTAAATTAACCAGTCCGCTTTCATGGGAAAAGCATGGGAAAGTGTAGCCCCTCTCGGAACCCTACATAAAGCTTTTCTGAAATTTTGATGAGTTTTATGTAGGGTCCCTGTACATTTTCGTATGGGAATTCTGGAACGCGGATGATAAACATGCTCTCTAAGATCGAATCTGCGGCGTTTGACTGCCTTTTTTTGTTTGCGTTATTCTGAATTCGGGAACTTTAAGTACCTATACATCCCGCTGCGAATATCTCCTGTGGCGCGGAAGCCGTTAAGTATTTGTAATCTTTGTTTGACCGATTTGGTCGCTTTATTTCTTCTTGTTTGTTTACCGTTTATTGTACCGCCTCCCGGTGTGCGGTTGGCTTGTGCCGGCTACGTCCCTGCCTCTGATCTGCTCTGTCATAGCTATAGCGCCACTAGCTAGCCAGATAGGCGGTACAATGAGGTGTCAATAAACAAGGAAGGAAGAGAAGAATCAAAGCGACCAAATCGGTCAAACAAAGTACTAAAATACTTAACGGCTTCCGCGTCACAGGAGATATTCACAGCGGCATGTATGGGTACTTATACTTCACATATTCAGAAACCCTCACACGAAATAATGTCGTCAAAGAGCGCAGACAGGCCATAAACACGTTGTTTATGTTTTATGTATGGCTGCGTACCAGGTGACATGGAACTGCTGGAACAGGACCCAATGGTCTGTGTCATCAAAAAGTCAGAAACTTCAGTACCATTGGGTTCTGCTTGGAGGGCTAGGGAAAGTGTAGCTCTGATCCATAGCCCTAATGCCCTTGGCATTAGAGCTATGGACCAGAGCTAGGGAAAGTGGCTAGCTGGCTGCGTTGTGTATGGAATTGACTGTATCACTATATGCCCTTTTCATGTTTGTGTCTGTGCCAGCATTGTGTTGAAACAGACAATAGACTTCAACAAGCTGTGTTGCCTCGTATGCCAAGACTTGCTCCAAGTCATACTTTCTTTCTTACTACAAGTGGACAAAGGGCAAAGGCACTCATGTCAAAGTGTCAAAGTGCAACATTGCATAACTAACAACTTAAATTACCTATGATGCAGAGGGACTGATTAATACAAGTCATCTTTGGGCTCAACTTTGACGGCATATACTTCTTGAGCAACTCACATGGGCTAACAAGGTGGTTGCACACTGGACGCGTTTTTCAGATTTTGTGTTTAACTGCCGGTTTTCCGAAAAACGCGTCCAGCTTAATGGTAGTTCCTCGCCTTTCATCTGACAATAATATTACAGAAAGGCTTTTCTGATATGCCTTCAAATATGGGCAATCATTTCCATTACATTTGCCTGGTGCAGATTATACAGGCGGCTTCGTTATTTTACTATCCTGTTTCTAAAGAGAAAGTCATTGGCACGATAGGGCGTGAAGAAGGGAACTTAAAATCCAACAGGGGCACCAGAATGCTCACCCACTCCATTTGTCACTCCGCCAAACTAAAACTGTAACAGCAGTGTTTATTGACATGTTCCACCAAATAACACAGCGTATAGTCATGTTTATGTTATGGCTCTTATTCCAAACAAGAGTTCTCATCAATCAAGACCATCGACAGACATGCAATCCCCAGCCACCACTGTCCGCAATAGCTTGAGAAATCTTAACACAGCATTATGCAACAATAAAGAAAGTAGTAAATACTTATATATACAGCCACAGTATCAAATACATATTTTTCTAGCCCAGCGAACGATGGCCTACTAGCTATAGCTGGTTCAAGTTAGCTTCCTTCACAGAAACGACAATAATATAATAACGAGAAGTGGCTAACATTAGCTAGCAAAATACTACTGGAGCTGGGCTGCAGTGGCAGCTTGCATTGGACTGAGCGTTGCATGCAAGAGCGTTTCATTCAAACGTTAATATCGCAACATCACAATCATTCATATATATTTCCCCATGACATACCGGTGTCTTTGATCACCCTAGACATCTCCCTGTACCGCGTCCACACATTCTTCTGTGCACGGCAACACACAATCTGAGCCTGAGGACCTGCTTCTCATCTGGCTAGTAGGAGGAGTTCAGTTCTCTCTCTGTGCTGAGTCTAACTAACCCCATAGCTCAAAGGGATGGTGATTGATTGTTGACTGACTGAATTCATTTGAATACTTGCCATTTCATTTGAATTTTGTCAGCTTTATGTTAGCTTCCCTAGTATGCAATAGGCGTATACATGCCTGTAAAATGACCTAATCGAGCAATAAAGTCACATGATATTTCTTTATTCAAATCCAGTATATGATTAAAATATTGTGCTGTCCTCATCAAACACTGTACACTCAAGACACTGCCCCCGAGGTTTGTATGTGGGGAGGGGGAGGGCTGTGGACGGGTGTATTTTGTGAAAAATTGAAAATAAAAACAAAATATTCAACAAAAAAAAAAAGACACTGCCCCCGCTGCCACCCTTAGATCTCCATATATGGAGCTGACCTGTTCTGTCATTCCATATGTTGATCTGACCTCATCAAACCCTGTACACTCAAGACACGCTCCATGGCCAGACCTCATCAAACCCTGTACACTCAAGACACGCTCCATAAATGGCCAGTACAGAATTAATTCCATGTTGATCTGACCCCCTATGCCAAAGCGCCAGCACTCGCCCAGCAGTCTGCTGTCACCCAGGCATCCGGATGCATGCTTCTTGCCCTCAGGGCGTCTTACTGGTCCCCTTGGATTAATAGTGTAAAGTCATAGAATAGGTCCCGGCAGTCACCCCTTAGGGCCAGATGTGAAACTATAGGTGGTCAGTGCTGGCGGGCAAACCTGACCCCTCATACACCAAGCAGCTGCATTATCCATTCAGTTAAATAGACAGCCCGGCAGCCCCCCTAGCGAGTAGCGAGACAAGACTAGACCCATAGTGCCCATACTGTACAATACATACAGACAAGACTTTTTATTACTTGAGGGTCTCCAAAATCTCCTGCACTGACTGGAAGCTGACAAACAGAAAGACCTTTATTGATCCGGCAGGGGAAATTCATGTGCCAAAGGCAGTGCAGAAAGAAAGGAGATACAGCTATGGGTAGCACTAGCAAGGGAAGGATGGTCATCCGGACGGTTATTTCAACACAAGATGCCCTCAAACAGATGACGTCAAATCGAGATGACAAATGACAAACAGACGACTGCTTCCTCACACCTGACCTCAGGCAAGTATATTACAGACTAATGTACAGACTCTTTGTAGCATTTGAAGATTGTGGAAGAGTTGCCTGGCTTGACAGATATAGGCAAGGGTAAGGGCATTGTGTTTAGCTGGGGGTAACTACAGGCTACTAAAATGCTTTCATTGTTTTTGTTTGTATTGTAAAAGCTACTAATCAATATGTAAAGATCTGTGCTGAAAGCAAAGGCTGGAACAGTGAAAACATCCATACGATGGAAATAATCTCAACATTACTGATCAACTAAGTCATATATACCATCGAGTGTTGTGTTACAGATTCGTGAATATGAATGGCACTGACAGCATTCATTTTGCTGGTCATATGAAGGACATTTCTGGTTTTCCATTGCAAGAGATAAGAAGACGACAAACCTGTTTTCTTCTGTTTGCTGATTTTAGTGAGAGTTGCTGGGAGGGGAGCAAGGGCTTGTTTAACAACTTCTTTGCCTTTTGATTTGGTTTTATACTTGTTGAGCCATTCAAACTTGGGTATCTGTGAGGGAGACTTGCAGACATCTGAAGAAAGAAAGAAAAACAAGAGGGAAGTAAATAGATCAGAATAATTATTCAAAATCAAACTGAAATGGAAATAAAGTGATTATTTCAAAACATTTGTGACATTTTATTTGTGGCAATTTTCATTTTCTGCTTACCAGTATTTATTTAGGCAAAATAACTGTTAAATACTTGACTTAAGCATAAAAAGGCAAATGATTGTTCAATGCAATGTATAACAGTTTTTTGTTTTGTTTTACCTTCTAAAGGAAATTACACTCTTCTCTTGTGCACAGCAGAAAAGAGAAAGCTGTCAGCTGCTCATATGCTCTGTGACCCAACTTTCATGATTACTTTCAATGAGACCACACATTAACATTTGTACAGTCTCAATTTGGTCTACTCACCCTCAGAGTTTCTCACATTCTTCCTATTAACTACAACATCATCTGACAAGCCATTTAAACGTTCCATCACTGGTATCCCTCAGAAGGTAGCAAGCCTGTGTGGCTCCTCGTAGAATACTGCAAAAATGTAACTCTGACCACATATCATTCACCCTCCATCTTCAAGAGATATTTCCACTGTGCAAAGTAGTGGGCCAGTGCCAGATGTGACACATCCTGGCGAAGAGGCTAAGAGACAGCATCTCTAAGCTACTCTTTCAAGTGACACTATTTTGTTCAGAATAGGACACGGTTAAAAGAAAGAAACAGACTCAAAATAAGAGAGAGGTAGTTTATCTGGAGTGAAACTCAGTTCCTCCCTCTAGCCAATGACAAGCTACACGAACAACATAATTAAAAGCTCCACCCTATTCTTTGTGTCTCTCTCTCTCTGTCAAGTACACGTCACATTTCCCTATTGAATGACAAATTGACACCACCGGTTGTGTGATTTTTAACTTCAGTGTAATTTTTGGAAGCCAACAAGAGAATATTCTTGTTCTTTCATTATGTATATATATTTTTTTCATTAAATATTTTAACATATCTACAAAATATATTATAATTTATTATTCTCACCTACACCCTGTGATATGCAAGACAAATGTAGCCTCCCTGTCTGTCAGGTTTTCCTAGGCAGTAAGAGCAGATTATTGTCATACCTGCCCTTCACGTATCACCTATTGCGTGAGACAGGCTGTTCCAGGAAAAATACTATTTCCAAATAGTAAAACCGAAACACATGAAGAAGGCAGACACATTGTAAGATTAAGTTTGTAGGCAGGTATTCAAAAGTATGTGTTCAAGTGATTGACCTGAGCATTTTATGCTTTTGGTTCTCAACATGGGCCCTTGGGGGGGGGGGGGGGGTCCAGGGAGTCCCCACCTAAATTATTACAGGTCCATTTGGTTCGATTTGTACACTCAGAGCTAGATTTTATGAGGTAAATTGGGGTCCTAGAGATAACATGAAATGGAGTTCCGTGGCATATTGCTTGTCCTTGTTTAGACATACAGTACTGCGTCCGTGTCCAACGTACCGCTCCAGGCCCGGTTGACCTCGCTGAGAAAAAGGCGTGAATGGGAACCAAAGGGGAGTCTGAGCTCTAGCTCCTCCTCCTGGAAGCTTAGTCTGACCCTGGTGTCAGCTCCTATAGAGAACACAATAGAATACAAACTCACAATGAAATATTTATTTCATCTAAAAAAAAACTAAAAATATTTAAATGTTTGTCTCATTCAAAAATGTGGTTGCAACAAGGACAAATATACACAAGACATCATGCATTCAGTTAGGACACGTTATGCAATCGCGCAATGAAGACATGACAACTGTGGAATGTTTGAAACCTTATGAACCTTGGCTTGAAAGCACTTGAAAGCATTACAGGTAGGCATACTGTTTGCCTGCCACTGTCCTAAGACAGTCAGTAGCGAGTAGCGACTGTTTCTTCAGCTCTTTATCGGAACTAATCAATCAACAGACTCTTTACACGAGAAAACTCTGATACTTTAATCTGAATCCTTGTTTTGCCTAAATGTGTGTATATGTTTTTGAGCATCCACTACAGAGAGATAACAGATGGGAGGTTATCTCTTTCAGATTTACAGTTTGTGGGATGTATGATACACACACACACACACACACACACACACACACACACACACACACACACACACACACACACACACACACACACACACACACACACACACACACACACACACACACACACACACACACACACACACACACACACACACACACACACACACACTGTATGTACTGTTACCACCAGGAGTGTCTGGGAGCTCCAAACATGAGCAGGTTTAATGTATAACTTTATGGGCCACAATTGCAGTGTTGCAGTGTAATAGTTAAAGAGGAAACTCACCCACAACTGCTAGTTCATTCGGTGATGACACTGAGGAGATTGTACCAAGAGACAGAGATTAAGATGTGTCAACAATATAACAGTTTTTGAGGGGCGCTAGACCGTCCTATGTCCAGCTTTGAGAGCTTTGAAAACACAAACTTTGTCCTAACACAAACATTAAATGCCATTGATAATGAATGGGCCAGTTTTACGTCATTGTCCAAACACAACCATTAAATGCCATTGACAATGAATGGTCAGTGTTTGTGTAAACACAAACATTGAAGACGAAGGTGAGGACGCAAATTCTAATTGGCCGGAATGAGATGATGCATGATGATATATGATGATAAGAGTGCACTTAACACAGGTATGATTTTTATTCCAAAACAAGGTAGGTATCCAGCATTTTAAAAACGTACAAAATAATTGCTGAGACCAGGTTTCCATAAGACCGTGCTGACTGCTGACATTAAAGCCAAGCCACAGACCAGAACCATAGAGTAAGACAGAGTTACGACATTGAGGGGGCAGAAAACAGCATGGTCACGTGGTTCATGTACCCGTGCGAGCCCATAGACTCCAATGCATTCTGTAAACTTCCGGTTGTCCCTTTTAAAAGGGACAAACCAATAGAAGTCTATGTAGAAGAGACTGGCCCCATGAAGTGAACAGAGTTGTCGTAACTCTGTCTTACTCTATGGCTCTGCCACAGGCGCACCGTTCAGTGGTCTGCCATGGTCAGTGGTCTGCCATGACAATAGGGGCCACATATATCCCCCGCCCGAGGGCCGCAGGCACACCATTGCTCCAATCTGCATCAAACTTGGCACAAACATTGTTAAGGGGCATAGCAGCCTTCTGCCATTACATTACATACATTTTCAGCATAGAACATGTTTAAAAAATTGCTGAAGATGTAAAGTTACCTTCCACAACAGCAAAGTCATACGATATTGGAATGATGTCCTCGAGTGACACATCGTCAGCAGTGATGGCCATCCTCCTGTGGTTGTACACAAAAAGCCTGCAGTACAAAATTGGCAGGAAGGATTACAAGATTTGTCATGATGTCAATACAACCAATCATGATAACGGCTACCTGCAGCCAGGTCAGTATCGTCAGTAGCCTACTCACGCATGTTCTTTTGTGGACTCAACTAAACCCAGTAGTCTGCTTTCAGTCTCATTGTCAAAAAGGACGACACATTGGACAGCATATTTGCAATTAAGTTAAGGAAAAAATAATATAATTAGTGCCTCCCCTGACTGCACGTCACTGATCATTTCCCCCTCGATGCCAATTGCAAAAGAAGGATCGTGCATTTGCATTCATTCAACTATATGCAAACAATAATGTCACATCGAGCTAATTAATATCAAGCTGGTGAAACGCTGCCATCTTGTGGATTGACAGTCTAATTGCAGAACTTGGATCAATGCCTTCGAAAGTCACACCCGAGCCGAGTGTAACTCATAATGTAATACTAGAAGACAGACAGTAGGCCTACTGCCTACAGTAGCATACATCATGTATGATACATGTGCTCGGAAATTGAATTCATGTATACTATAGAAAAATATCATCTTTGATAAATATAGGCACACCAAAACACTAGGCTATAATAACGTTATTTGACCCACGATCTGGAAGCTGGCTGGCTGTTAAGTGTAACGGAACTCAAACTTGAACTTGAGATAATACTACTAATAGCCTACCGATAATATATAGTCACACATTAGACAAATACCAAAAAACAATGAACGAAGAAAAGGATACTATAATACAATTCTCCTCTTTTCCCAAAGTCTCCTGAATTGCGACGGATTGGTCCATATTCAGGAACGTGTTGACTTGAGTGTTGTTGAGCAATAAAGTGACAGCTTCTGTCAGGACACTTTCCTGCAAATCCAAGAAAGTTGAAACAACCTAGACTTTAATAAGTGGACACATTTCTCTACGAGGCTGAATTCCTTTTCAAAACAGCATACAGTGAGCGTGCTGCGTAGAACCCGTAGAAGTGGTCTCTCATGCATTCCGACATGATTCGGTTTAGGTTTAGATCCAGATGTTTTCGCTTTCTGACAGTTCCCACAACCAGCCAGACTGCCACGCACTGATTCATGTGTAACTTTGAAATTGTTGACCTATAGAATTCGGAGACGCAGGAGGTCGCTCTAAGAGAGTCCTCCATAGAAGACTCTAGTCTACAGCTGCACGCACGCACGGCATGCTTTTCACTTTCTTGACAACAAAGAGTGACCATCAAGATATTATATGTGAATGAGCTGACAGCGAATAATAATAGAAATAACCAAGTTTCAAGTTTTAAAAAAGTGTCCTCTGTCGTCACCGAATTCAATAGGTCACCAATTGTGGAATTACACTCCGTCCTCCCCGGTCCTCTCTCGAACCTCTGAGTGACGTCAGGTTTGGGCTGTCATCAGCAGAACGTTATTGGATTAGGCCTGGTTTAGGGCAGCCCCAACGGGATTAAATAGTCCTGGACTTCAAGGCGTGATAACCCTTTCAAGTAGCCTATGCACAGTGACATTTTGCGATAAGATAGATATATGATATATTTGATTTATATCTTTGTTTTGCAATTGCCACAGTCACCTTATTATCTGGAGTTCAGGACAAGATCAAGCCCAAAGGGCCCGGCTGAACCCATATTTTTGACATGAGGGTCCATGATTGCAAACCCCTTTTTCTTTTTTCTTTCTTTTTTTAAAAGTGATTTTATGCCGTTATTTATAGGATATAGTAGACTGACAGGAAATGGGGAGAGAGATGGGGAACTATACGCAGCAAATAGGACGTCGTCAGGATCGGGATTCAAACCCATGACCTGTGATTCCAAAACTTTAATTTCATAGTTGTTGCTGAAATATTGCCCAAATATGGAGATATGGTAGACCTTTATCCATCACTAGCCCTGATACATGACTGCCATGATGATTATCATGACAGTCATGACGTAACTGCACCCTGTTTTTTGCACTCGCTACATTTACAAAGAATCCGTATATATAAACATTAGGATTACAAATATAAAGTACTCACTTTTTATCCCACGGGTGTTAGTTAGTTGCTGCTCCAGCGATTAGAATTGCTGCATCCCGCGTTGTTTAATAAAAAGCATTTTTATCCGAGCGCCCCGGCTACTTTTTTCAAACGGGGTTTGTTTGGGAAATCCACAGTTGCACACCGGGAGCGCACTCGCCTAGTCTGTATTGGCAGGGCGGTCAGCGTACCTATATCGAACACACCGAGTGCCACCCTCCTCCCGACCGATAGGGGCGCGTAGTTGAAAGCCAATGGCAAAATAACAGCTCGGATAAAAATGCTTTTTATTAAACAACGCGGGATGCAGAAATTCTAATCGCTGGAGCTGCTACTAACTAACACCCGTGGGACAAATTGTGAGTACTTTATATTTGTAATCCGAATGTTTATATATACGGATTCTTTGTAAATGTAGCGAGCGCAAAAAACAGGGTGCAGTTACGCCTTGACTCTCGTATGAATACGAGAGTCAAGAACCAGGGCTAATCAATCACAGACTAGTTTAGTAGATTCAGTTTTAGCTTCACTGCAGCTGATGACTGCTCAGACAGTTGTGATGTCTTGCTTTAGCACTTGCTGGTCGGGCCAAGGGAAAAACTGGTGACCTGCCCCCAGAGGCGCCGATCTATGGTCACGGCCAAGGGTGCTGAACCTGAAACCTAGTCTACACACCTTAAAGTGCGTATGTGGGGGTCTGCGGCCACTCCCGAGTCCCCACACAAACCGGTTTAACGTGAAAGGACTAGTCTGCATCATAAAGGGTGCTTTGAATTTACCAAGGGTGCTTTGGCACCGAGCAACCCCAGAGATAAGACGTTTTCAGCCTGTGACGTCAGTCGTCTATGACATGTATCTTGTCTACAAGCGTGATTCCATCCCATGCTTACTTATATCTGCAAAAAGAAAACCTCCCGGCAGACTATCCAGCATGTAACCTCGCGGCCTCGCCTCACCAGGCTTTCCACCACCTCGGAGGAAAGCCTGGTCTCTGTTTCAAAAGTCTGTATGATCTTCTGTAGGAGCTCTTCTACAAAAATTAAAGTTACAAGTTACTGTCGCGTGTTGCCATTCTCTTGTAGGCCTACTTGTATTATTTCCCACCACGGAGTACCCTTGCATCTCGGAGGACAGGCAAGACGGGCAGTGTCAGTAGGCCAATCAGAGGCAGGCAGGGCGTTACCATGTCTATGCTCGGACGTATGTACCTGTCTAGATACTTCCTTAATGTTAACAAAGTCCACACCCACAACACCAGAGGGAGTGCAGCGAACCATGTACAACCCAGATTCGGCACAAACAAGGGACTTAATTATTTTCGCTCCTATGCCACCAAAATGTGGAACGCCCAACCAACAGTCATTAAGACATGCAAATCCCTTGACTCCTTCAAAACCGCTCTCAAAGGCACCTATGGACGACGGCTGCAATTCGAAACTGGCCCCCGTAAAATCTGAATCCCCCCCACCGTCCACCCTTCCCCACCCTCACTCCTTTATGATGAATTCCTGTTCTGTTCTTTCATTCGTCTATTATTTGTACGTCTCTAAATGTTTTGATGAATTGAACAAGGTGGACCCTCTTGTAAACAAGTGTAATGCTTAATTGGGTCGTCCACTCACAGTTAACAGTCTTTGTATTGAGTTTGTGCTGTTAATACATATTTCAATCAATCAATCAATCAATCAATCAATACAAGATTAGCCCCAGACTCACACAAACGCAGGAACAGAACCTCTTCTAGACAGCTTGATCTGTTACTATAGGACTCGTGATGTTGTCAAAATAATCTGTCCAATCAGCTTGCAGCTGTGACGCACCAATTCGTGGGAATCTTCTGATATAAACATGATCTGAGCGGTCTGCTCTGCTTACAGTTAATGTTGACGTTCTACTGAGATGTTCATTAACAGGCTACTCGGTATCAATTTACGAATGGGGAATGTCCGATCATCTACGCTGTCCGGTGCGGCATCCACACCATGGACACTATATGTTAAGGACGTGGTATCACAGAACTGTGTCGTAATATTCTCCAAGACGACATGCCCTCATTGTAAATTGGCAAAGGATATTTTCAATGAAATTGGTGCAACTTACACGGTGGTTGAATTGGACAAGCACAATGATGGGCGGAGGCTGGCAGAGGTGTTAGCTCA
Source organism: Protomyctophum parallelum (assembly GCF_964188405.1). Taxonomy (NCBI): domain Eukaryota; kingdom Metazoa; phylum Chordata; class Actinopteri; order Myctophiformes; family Myctophidae; genus Protomyctophum; species Protomyctophum parallelum. The sequence continues at coordinate 51,129,940 of NC_139698.1, forward strand.
GATGACTGGTGCTACGACGGTGCCAAGAGTCTTCATTAATGGCAACTGCATCGGGGGTGGCTCTGACACCAAGCAGCTTCATCTGCAGGGGAAACTATTGCCCCTGATCGAACAGTGCTCTTCGCAGCAACCAACTCCGAGGGATTAAGGGAATGCCAGGGGCAATGGCCCGAAGAACGTATTATGAAATGACGTCATGTGGGTCAATACATCATCATACGTGATCATCAAATACTTAATAGTGGTGGGTGCACCCACTGGGGTAATATTTATGTATGTCCTCTACCGGAAGAGCCAGAGCAAACTCTTATTCCATGAGGAGGCTCAGGTCCTTTGGCGAGTGTGACAGCCAGGATGCTGCAGATCTGCAGTTCTGTCAGTCTGTCGTGGCCAGTGAGCTCTTTGCATTTGTCTGCTGGGGCCCCAAGGCCCTATACGTCCTCTCTGTCAGTGGGGAATGTTGGCTGATGAATGAATATCAACATCCTAATACATCCTAATACTGGGGGGCAATTCCTGCAAAATATGACCCCCCCCCCCAGTCAAAAAACACTTTGTTTGAAATAGACACTCATGCTTTGCACCTGTCAGTGGGGAGTGTTGGCTGATGAATGAAAGGAAACCTTTTCAAATTGCCCTCATGATGGCGCTTCAGGAATCTATGATTTTGGCTACAACATCAACCATTTTCAATGCTTATGGTCAAGAGTTATTTATAGGCCCAGGTGTGGTGGAGGTTCTTCCTTGGCCTCCATTTCCCCATGATTCCTTGCCACCACACCTGGGCCTATAAATAACTCTTGAACCTTAGGTCGTACAATCAAAATCCTTTCCCCCTGAATTCCTTGGATCATCATGACATCAGATCCCCATCTGTTCCAGACTAGATTTTTTTGCTATGTTATGTTTTGTTTGCTATTACTACAGCATTGAAAATGGTTGATGTGCTCCTTTAAGCTTTAACCAATTCTGAACGGGAACCCATTTTGGTGTTGGCATCATGTCGTGCTTTAGCTATTGAAAAATAGCAGATCTACAAGCTCATATCGCGCCACCGAGTGGCGCGATACGAGCTTGTAGGTCTGCTATTTTTGAAAAAAATCGAAGAACGACTGACATTTCTAGAATCTGATCTCAGGTCAGAATGGGTTCGTCAGACCAGCGTGTGTCCAGTGGAAACCCCGTATGAATCTGATCTCAGGTCAGAATGGGTTAAGCAATCTATGATGGAAGGTACCCATCTGATGATGACATATCTACTCTCATCAAATTCCCCAACCCCATCTTCTAATATCCCCTTCAATATACGCATCAGAGAAATATACAATGGTTGCCATTAATGACCCGTAGTAAATAAATACAATTCTTTGTGTATAAACAGAATTGTCCAAAGTGTGCGTTCATGCTTGGGATAAACAGTATGTGCATTCATGCATACACACAAATGGGCACTGACTAGTGCCATGCGAATGCGTGTGCCTCAATCAATGGCACCTTTGTATCCATGATGTCCACCATGAAGTCTACACGTCTTAAGTCAAGTTAATTTGGAACAGCATGTGAATTGTCATAATTTCTCATTCTCTTATTTTGAATATTGCTTTATTTATATCATATCCCTGGCTAATTACAGTGACAAATAAAAACAAAAATCTTGTATCATGGCAGCCCGCTGCAATCTAGCTCAAACTTTACACACTAAAGCTATATCTAAAGTAAATTATTAAAGGTATATTCAGTGATTTCACTTAATTCAAATATCACTTATTTTTTTGTTTTGTTGTGATAATCCTCCCTACTATAGAGTGTGCTGGCCATATAAGGAGTTCCTCCCTGTCCCCAGTTAACCCCTGGGGGTCAAAAAACCTTAGGTTTCGTTTTTGACTCTCTATCCTGATTGGACGAAAGGCTTAGGTCCCAGCCAAAAACGAAACCTAAGGTTTTTTGAGTGAAATCACTGAATATACCTTTAAAGAAAATAACATTAAAAACAAAAGTGATGCTGCTTTAAAAAGAAACAACTGCATGGCAGTTCCCGAATCTAGTAATTAGTTAGTTAATTAAAAAAGCAATTATCACATTTTGTACAGAGCAGAATTGTTGTATTATTGTACTGCAGTAAAAATAAACTTTAAAAAACTGTTTTACAGTGCATTATGATCACATTTACAGAAATGCTTCAGTAAACCTTCAAAACTCTGTAAAGCCTGATTTACACCATATACCCTCTGATTTGTTCATCATAAAGTGCATATACAGATTCACTCGCTGCATTATTCCCACAATGGCTTTCACTTATGAAAAGGTTTTCCCTTTTGCTAACAGAAAATATATGCCAAGTTTATTCTACAAAACTAAAATTAGAATACATTCCCAACCAATTTGTTGCAGCCGAGACAATAAATCATTTGATGGTTAATTACACAGACATACTCAAACGCTAAACTAAAGTTAGAATACATTCCCAACCAATTTGTTATATGGACAAATAGAAACAAAACTGTATTAAAAACGTGATAATAAGTAATTGGGCACTAGGGTGGCACAGGGGTGAAATACCTGTCTATACCACCACCTCAGAGACTGGGTTTGAATCCTAATCTGTGTTTGTAGGAGGGAAGCCAGGTGGCGAAGGCAATCTTTGTGTCTGGGGAATTGGCATAATCATGACTAAATTGGGATAAAAAAGTAGGGAAATTAAATGATAAGAAGGGGAAAAAATACAATAAAGAGATTGAAAAATGTTTTAATTTAATGGACAACCCAGCTACAGCTGCAATGACTTGAGGAGATGGGTTCTCTGACAGTGAATCAATGTAGTGGGGTCAATGGGGGAAAAGTGGGAAAAGAAAGAAGTAGAAGAAAAACCCTGCCCTTATTACATAAGGCAGTGGCGTGCACAGATAGACACTAGGGGGTGCTAGAGCACCCCCTGCCCTTTTGGCAATTTTGCTCTTAAAAAAGAATTAAAAAAAATCTTAATTTGTAGTGTGTGGACCATGGTGACATTGATCAAATCTTGATACTCTATCTCTATCTA